>NW_015386801.1:303787-313585 GCF_001527695.2 Protobothrops mucrosquamatus
TGTATGAAGGAAGAAAAACGCAAATAAGAAATAATGGGGCAATAAGGATAAATACTCTAAAGAACAATAAGGGGGAAAATGTAAATAATAGAAGAATACTGTCACGAAGTTGATGTTAAAATATATATTGTGTATATATGTGTATTATGTTTTGTTTTGTTTTGTTTGTCGGTTTAAATAATAAAAAAATTTAAAAAAAGAAAAAAAAGAAAAAAAAAGAAATGAAAGGCACAACTTACTGTCCGTTTGAAGATAAATTTCAAAGCCGCTGCTTCTTCAACCATGAACAGATTGCAGCCCCTCCCCCCAGCTTTCAGCATGCAGTTGCTTTGAAGCACAGCTCCTGAAGTTACTTGCAGACCTCAGCTGTATCAGAGAATCTTAAGGAGCAATTTTAAGACTTTCCCCAACCCAGGAGAGTCATATAAACTGAAGGAATGCCAGTTCCTTCGGTTAGTAGTTGAAGAGCTACCGTCCATGGAAAAACCCTTCAGGGATCCTTCCCTAGGTATGTTTTCATTTGGCCATCTTCACCAGAAGTCAAGGGAAATTTTCTTATCTTCAGATGATCTACCATATATGAGCCTGGAACAAAGCTATTCTCAGTTTTCTAGGTCTGTTTTACCATTCCCTCACATTGGGTAGGTGATAACCCAATTGCAGACATGTCTCTAAAAAGCACCGAACTTCTCATTTAAACACACTCAAGAAAATGATAGCAAACAAAATGTGACATTGCCCAAGAATGTTTTTGGCTTCCTGCCAACTGAAATTTCAACCATTGCAAAATTTTTGACCATCTATTGAATCCTGAAGTAAGAAGACAAATTCCAAGTCAATTTTAGGAAACTCATTCTAACTCAAGGAAAAGCTCTAACGGGAATCAATTGTGGAGGACAATCAGACATTGGGACTAGGCTGCCACCATGACTCCTTTCAACTCTGTGATTCTAAGAATTTAATAGGCAACTATCAAAACAGGGTTTCTTACAATCAATTTTTTTAACAATATTTTATTGAGTTTATATAGATAAGTGAAAATTAGGAACAATATGGGTATGGTAAGGGAGGGGGATGGGGGGAAGGAAATAGGGGATTTAGGATAAAATAAGGAAAGGTACAATCACATATTTTAACAAACAAGCAACTGTCCAGATCATAATAATGAGTGAATATCTTAAAATACGCTTAACTATAGCCATATTACAAACAGTTAATAACCAAATAAATTCATCTATTAAATAAACACGAATAATAAAATCTCAGAAAATCCTATCAACATAGATAAAAATCACTAAATCACTAAAAATAACAATGTCATCTACCTATTAATTAGAACTTGGTTAGAAATCAATCATCTGTTAGATCCTTTTCAAATTCTAACATGTCTCTAACCATTGATAAAATTTATCCCAAGTTATAAAATAAACTGAATCATCTTTTTCTTTCATCTCCAATGTTAATCTATCCATTTCTGCACACTCTGATTTTAGTAATTATAGTCTGGTCAGATGGTAGATTCTCATTTTTCCAATATTGGGCAAATACTATCCTCGCGGCTGTTAAAACATGCAGTATCAAATAATCATTCTCTTTACCATAATTAGGATTTAATATTCCTAACAAAAACAATTCCGGTTTATATTCTATCTGTATTTTCATCATCTTTTCCAGCCATCTATGAATCTTAGACCAGTATTTCTTAGCATTGGGGCATATCCATCAGACATGGTAATAAGTGCCTGGTTGTTGCTTACATTTCCAACAAATATCCGAAACATTTTTAAACATTTTCGCTAAGCGAACTGGTGTCATATGCCATCTGTAAAATATCTTATATAAGTTTTCTTTATATACTGCTGCTTTTGTGAGCTTAATATTTTTATCCCAAAGTTTTTGCCAATCTTCTAAATCTATAGAATATCCAAAGTTCTTTGCCCATACTATCATTGTTTCTTTCACTTGTTCGTCTTCCATCTTCTAGTTTAAAAGAAATTTATAGAGTTTCTTAATTAAGTTCTCATCTGTTTTTAACAAAATTTTATCTAGTGGAGTCTGTTCTTTATAAAATCCTGTTGATTTTACATCTTTTTCGTATCTTGTTTGAATTTGCAAGTAGGACCACCATGTCAGGTCAATACCTTGTTGTTGAAGAGTTTTCCTGTCCTTAAGTTTTCCCTCTTTGTCCAAAATATCTTTATAACTAACCAGTTTATCATAATTAATCAAGTTTGGATAAGCAAATGCTTCCATTGTTGAAAGCCACTCAGGTATTTTCATATATATTTTATGTTTGATTTTCTCCCATTCTGAAAGTAGTAAGTTTCTTACCGCATGGTTTTGAAAGTATTTATGTGCTTTAGTTTTCTCATACCATATAAAAACATGCCAACCTAATTGAAGATCATGTCCCTTTAGATAAAGCAATCTTTTATTTCTCAATACAATCCATTCTTTGAGCCAAGGAGAATAGCGGCTTGATAATAAAGTCTCCAATCTGGCAGTCCAAAGCCCCCTCTCTCCTTAGATTCTTGTAACAATTTACATTTGATTCTAGCTTTCTTTCTTTGCCATATAGATCTTAAAATCATTGCATTTAGATCATCAAAAAGTTTTTAGTAAGTTTAATAGGAACTGTTTGGAATAGAAAAATTGGCTTTGGTAAAATGTTCATCTTAACCGTCGCTATTCTTCCTAGAAGTGATAATTGAAGATTTCCCCTTCTTTCCAGGTCTATTTTTATTTGTTTCATTAATCTCTCATAATTATCTTCTTTTAATGTAGTATATTTTGCAGTTAAATAAATGCCCAAATATTTGACTGTTTTGACTATTTGAAGGATTGTCATTTTAGCAAGTTGAATTTTCTGTTTATCTGTTAAGTTTTTTGTTAATATTTTGGTCTTTTCCCTATTTATTTTCAAACCAGCCACTTCTCCAAATTTCTCAATTTTCTGCAAAACTTTATCAGCTGTTTCCAATGACTCCTCTAAAATAAAAACCAAGTCATCCGCAAAGGCCTGTAGTTTATATTTCTGATCTTTAATCTCCAAACCTTTAATTTCTGTATCTTGTCTAATATTTCTTGCCAGTACCTCTAATGTAAGGATAAATAACAGGGGAGACAGTGGACATCCCTGTCTAGTGCCTTTTTAAATCTCAAATCCATCTGTATAATCTCCATTTAAAAGTATTCTTGCTGTTTGTTTAGGGTTTCTTACAATCAATTTGATTTCACTTTGAAAGGCAACAGAGAAGCAGCTGTAAAAAATTTCATATATCCTGAAGAGTTCATATGTAGTACCATGAGTGATTGGAGTAACTCACTTATCATTTATCCTTGTGAATGTGAGATCTAATGGTTCTAATCTGAAATTATTTATAATTACTATTAACAGCTGCCTAGAGCTGCCCAAACAGTGAGATGGACACTATGTCAATTTAATAATAAAAGTGTGTAAAAGTAAGAGAAACTCATCCAAGTAAAAATGTAAGTGTCAAGGATGAAACTATGGCAGCTATGTGCCTCTGCATTTCAACTTGTCTTTAGAATAGGGGGGGTGTTACCTTCGAGTAGGTTAGATGGTAGAAACAAAACTTCTATGATTCCGCTGAAGACCATGAGAGCCTGAAAATTTTTCAAGGACACCATAACAAGTGTGGATTTGAAGCAGATGATTCCCATAACAAAGTGAACTTGTTTATATGGACTACATAAGACATTGGGGGGCTTTGGCTGGGAAAATTATTGTTGAAGTCTATGATTTGGTGTTGGAACCTCAGAGTTAGTTTCGCTTAAACATTACCATGCAGTGTATTCAATAAGCAGTAAGATTTTTGGAGACGAAATGAACCTGGAGTTTTATTTGGATTCTTGAGCTGGATGTTGACTTTAAACTAACTCTCTCTAGTAGCCTACCTGGGTTTTCCTCCCAGGAGTGTTGGGACTTTGTGAGACCTACATTGGACAAGAGAACAGATGGACATGAGGACAACGGGGGAATTCCCCTTCTGTGGTCATCAGCTTTAACCCAGATGGGAGAGGCCGACTCATTGACTGGGGCTCGTCCAAAGGAAAAAGCTGGATTAATAGAGCCACCACTTAGTGCTGGAGAAGGGAGGCACACAGAGGCTTTTTGCCCAGCACCAAAAACTACGTGAGTGAGTGGCTTCAGGAAAGCAGCAGAAGCTGAATTTCCTGATTTTATCAGAGGCTTGGCCAATGAAGGCAAGTAAGGGGGCAGCAGAATGAGGAGGCTTCCTGTGTGTTTGCAGCCTTCCGTGGAGCAATTGAGAGAGAAGTTCAGGGGATTGGAGGTTCGAGAGGCTGCCCCACCGAAGTGGTCGGTTGTGGGTCCCGCTCACCAGATTGCTATACCAACACCATCCCACCAAAAGCCAGTGGCTTCGGGCTGGTCTGGGACATCAGGGGCTGTATGGCAGAGGTTTGCATGAGATCGAATCCCAACAACTGTTAGCCCGATGAGTCTTGGGACACCACCTGTCAAACAGCTGAAAGGACCAGAGTTCAGGCAACACCACTGGGTGCTGATCTACCACCCAGATATGTACTGGGGCTGGAGGATCAACAGGCTCCTCCTTTTAAAGTTATGTTTGATGGCTACCAGAGAAGTTGGCTTACTCTCTGACCCAGGTATGAAATTACTTAGAAAGATATGGAGGCAGACATATGCACAGGAATGCTATTTCTGCAAACCTGGAAAGGGATGCAGCGGAGTGGTTGGTGTCCTTATATGATGTGGAATTAGATTTGATTACTGACATCACATTAGGTAAGACAACCGACCTCGTGCAGCTGAGAGGCACCCAGCTGGCCGAGGAAGCAAGAGAAATGTTCCAAAGACCAGAAGGAAGGGACCCGCTCTGGGTATAGGAGCATGCTTCTGTTGTGGAAAAGGGCACAGAGCCGCTGATTGCCCTGCACCACACAAAATGTCAGGACGTCAAGTTCCAAGTAAGACTAAGACAAAGAAACCTGTACCGAAGTCCAAAGAACAAACAAAAGTCGCTCAACGGGTCGTAGAGGTTTCTTCCCCATCCAGCAAAGGGGAGAGAACTCTGACTCGAGAAGCCTGGACTTGTTTTCTGAGAGTGACAGTGAAGGGAAGAATGACCCAATGGTAAGTGGTCCTATTTCCCTGATGACTACCAGGGTAGAACTGTTTCTATCCTCCTCGGGAGCAAGGGAGACATTCATGGCCCAACTGGACTCGGGGTGCACAAGGTGTGTGATCAGCTCGTAAACAGAAGAAAAAGTGGGACTACAACTCAGAAAGTTGAGACAATCCATGGGGTTCAAGCAGCTAGATGGGTCTCTTGGGGGGGGGGGAGAGAACCTGCAACCTATCTCACTGAGCCAGTGACTATAAAGCTTGAAAATCATACTGAAATCATTATTTTTATTGTAGCCCCTGGGATGAGTGTAAATATTTTAGGATTAGCTTGGGTAAAGAAATGGAATCCCTCAGTAGATTGGAATAACAGCAAGTGGCGAATGAGGAAAAGAGTAAGCAATCCACAAAAAGCCGCAGGCAATGCCGATTGCTTGCCATAAGCCGGTGGTTGAGAAATCGAAAGTGTTGGCAGTGAATACACTAAAAGCAGACAGGCAGTTAGAGAATAGCGTCCTGGTAGGATACAGAGACTTAATTGAAGTATTTAGTGAAAAGGAATCAGATGTATTCCCACCTCATCGACCAACTGAATGTGCTATATAGTCCCAGGGGTTAAGTTTCCTAAACTGAAGATGTATGCTATGACGCCTAAAGAAATGGAAGAACTTAGGTTTTTAGATAAAAACCTGGCTCAGGGATTCATCCAACCTGCTAAATTAAAAATGGCTGTCCTTATATTATTTAAAGATAAAAAGGATGGAGGCCTTAGAATGTTTGTGGATTATTAAAATCTCAATGTTATATTAGTGGAAAATATGTACCCCCTTCCCCCTTATGAAAGACATGTTGGGGTACCTGTGTAAGGGGGAATTTTTTTTACAAAATTGGACCTGAGAGAAGCCTATTACAGAGTAAGGATTAAAGAAGGGGATAACTGGAAAACTGCATTTAATTGCCCTTTAGAGTGTTATCAATTCAGAGTGATGTCATTTGGGCTACAAGAGGTACTTGCAGTATCCATGCAATTGATAAATCAGGTGCTACATGAATATCTGTATAAGGGGTATTGGTGTATTTAGATGATATTTTAATTTATACCAAAACACTGGAAGAACTTGTAAAGCTAGTAAGAGCAGTGTTAAAGAAGTTACTAGTAAACCAGCTGTATGCCAAATTGTCAAAATGTGATTTTCATAAAACAGATTAGATTACTTGTGGTATCGTGTTTCTGCAGGAGGCACAGAAATGGAGTAAAGGCTACATTGGAGTGGGAAGCTCCCTGGACCAGAAGGCAATTGCAAAGTTTTTTGGGATTTGCAAATTTCTATAGACAATTTATTCTTATATTTGCACATTGCTTTACTCATAACAAATTTATTAAAGACAGGAAAAGATGAAGCCCAAACCAAGTCACCCCTTAGGTTGGACCCTTGAATGTCAAATGGCATTTGAAAAAATAAAAAAGCTTTTTGCTGCAGAACCACTATTAAGACAGACCCAGACCCAGAGAAGCCGTTTGTAATTCAAGTGGATGCAAGTGATGTGGCAGTGGGAGCAGTGTTGCTACAAAAAAATGAGAAGGGGGAGTTACAACCATGTGCTTACACCTCTCGAAAGTTATCAGACACTGAGATAAGATAGGCTGTGTGGGAAAAGTAGACCTTTGCTGTCTGCTGGGCTCTCCTAACATGGAGACATTTTTAAGAGGGTAGTAAAATCCCATTTGAAGTGTGGACAGAAGAACTTAGAGGCTTTAAAGACCCGAAGAAAATTGTCCCTGAAACAGGGTTTAATATTTAAATCAATTTAATTTCAATCTCCATTATATACCTTGGGGGGGGGGAGGATTGGCTGATGCTCTTTCACATATGCCTCAGTACAAAAGTACCAAGGAAGTAGTAAATTCTATAATCCCTTCCAGTCAGCTCGCATCAGCTTGAGGGGTTCCATGCAGGGGAAAACCTTCCATATTAGATTCACTGAGGCAGAGGCAAAAATTTAAGGCGGCTTTGGAACAAGATACTTGGTTCCAAAACCATAAAGATGCTCTAATGATAAAACATGATATGACATGGAAAGGGACAAAAGTGCATGTCCCAGATAGTCAAAGGATGATAGTGTTAGAAAGAGCACATGATCCAAAATTAGCAGGCCACTTTGGGTTTGTAAAAACCCTTCATCTTGTGAAGACTATTTTGGTGGCCAAAAATGAAGAGACATGAATGTTACTAGTTGCTCAGTTTGTGCTTCCATGAAGCGATTACCTGGGGGAACCCCACGTTTATTACAATCAGTGGCTAACCCTAGAAGACCATTGTAAGAAATAGCCATGTATTTCATTGTGGAATTGCCTGAGAGTGTTGGAAATACTGTAATATGGGCCGTAGTTGACCTATTCTCAAAACAAGCACCTTTTGTAGCCTGCCCAAAGCTCCCCTCAGCTAAGAGTTTGGCCATGTTTGTGCAGCATATTTATAGGCTGCATGGAGTCCCTAAAAGAATCATCTCAGACAGGGGGGTGCACTTCACCACAATATTTTGGAGAGTTCATTTGATCAATAGGATCATCCCAAGAACTCAATTTCGGATTTCATCCGTGCACAAATGGAGTGGCGGAATGTATGAATGCAATGATAGAATATACAAGATGCTATGTAAATTATCAACAAAATATTTGGGCTGAATTATTACCATTTGCTGAAGTATCATATAATAATGTGGTAGATAGCAGCACTGGACTTACCCCTTTTAAAGTGGCTACAGGGTTTGAGTATGTAGCTATGCCCAAGATCCCTCAAGGTACCCTTTCCTCAACATTAAGAGAGTGGATGGATAGTATAAAGAGCACATGGCCTGGAGTACTCACAGTGTTAGAAAAAGCACAAAAAAGTAAAAAAAAGACAGGCAGATAAGAGCTACTCAAAAGGAGTTTAAAGTGGGCAACAAGGTATATTTCTCCACAAAATACTTGAACCTTAAAATACCTTGTAAGAAACTAGGTCCTAAATCTATAGGTCCTTTTACTGTCATAAGAATCATCAACCCAGTTCCTGTAAAATGGCAATTACCAAGGGGTTTTAAACGGATTTATCCAGTGTTCCATTATAGCTTATTAAAGCCTGTTCGAGGTTCAAGAATGAGGACAATTGAGAAACCACCTCCCCTCCCAATTCTGGCCAAGGGAGAAAGGCATTGTGAGATTGAATAAATTTTGGATTCTAGATATTGTAGGGGGAGAGCTGCAATATGGGGTAAGGTGGAAAGGATACCCCCTTATGGAGGCACAATGGGTAGCAGCGACTAATGCTAGAGCCGTTAATAAAGAAATTCCATTCTAGATACCCTGATCAACCCCAGTTAGGGGGAAGATTAAGTAATAGGAATCTTAAGCAATGTATATGTGTTTGTTTTATGCCTTTCTAGATCCATTCTTCTTGCAGGGAGGTGTGTTAGCATGTGTCAACATGCCTTTAGAGTAAGAGGGGGAGGTGTTACTTTCCAGTGGATTAGATGGAGAAACAAAACTTCTATGATTCCACTGAAGACCGTGAGAGCCTGAAACCTTTTCAAGGACACCATAACAAGTGTGGATTTGAAGCAGACGGTTCCCATAACAAAGTGAATTTTTTACATGGACTATGTAAGACATTGGGGGTTTGGCTGGGAAAATTATTGTTGAAGTCTATGATTTGGTGTTGGAACCTCAGAGTTACTTTTGCTTCAACATTAAAATGCAGTTAAGATTTTCGTAGACGGAATGAACCTGGAGTTTTATTTGGATTCTAGAGCTGGATGTTGACAGTAAAGTAGTGCCTACAATATTGACTTTTTACTCTCAATGGTGGAAAAATAAATACCATAAAACTCATAGCAATTTTCCTTCAATCTTGTATGCGACTTAATACCTTCTAGAGAGCACAAAGACCAATTATAAACTGGTTGTGATACCACTAAATTGTGAAGAAAATCTATACTTTTGCTGGCTAGAGAACTAGGGAGTTGGATCAACACACCTAGAGAGTATCAGGTTGGGAACGCTCATCTCTGATAACAGATGAATAGAATGGGGCGACAGTGGCAGGAAATGTTCTGCCAGCATCTTTGTAGCACTACTTCTGCTAGTATCAGCCAGGTTTCTGACTCTGGATTGCTCTTTTCCCCACACAGCTATATTTTAAAATCTTTTGAGATATGCAAAGAAGTACAATATGCAATAGCCCCACCCTCCCATTCCAATCTGATTGCATACTTAAAATGGACATCTAAGAACGTAATCTATGTGGAGCAGTTCTGCATACGTGACCTTCGTATGTTACTTGAGGAGTCAGCATCGCCTTGCTAACTTCACACAGCCTGTGCAAGCAGGGGGTGTGGGAGTGGAAGGAGAAACTGAGATCTGCATCATTCGGCATTTAACCAACACCAGAATGTCATCTATAATTTTACTTCTCACTTGAAATATTAAAATTATTCTGGGGCCCAGTATTTAAATTTCACCGTCTTACTGTTGACAGAAAAAAAGAAGGGTTCAAAGGTTATTTTATGCCTCTCGGGCTCAGCCATAATAGTGTAAATATGACTAGGAGGTAATTTCTGTTCTGAAGCGAGACAGAAAAACAAATCAAAACTCAGCAAGCCTCTGAACTGCACAGAGGTCACTGGAT
>NW_015386801.1:315662-317009 GCF_001527695.2 Protobothrops mucrosquamatus
GATGTCCAATTGTTCCACCCTAACAGGAAGGGTTCGACTGGTGCTTCCCACCAGATTCTGAACTCTTAAAACTCTTAAAAATGATAGATCTCTTCACATAAATAATTTACTTATTTAATATACAAAATATATAAAAAGAGAGCTTTCCTTCCTATCTGTGTGCTTTTCTCCAACTCTCTTCCCATCTCTTCATCTGGGTTAAGGCACAATTATTTTGCTCAACAGGAAGGAAGATATAGCTTCCAATAATCAAAATAATTGCCTTTAGTATATTTTCCCACATCTAGGCCACCAAAACAACAGCATAATCTCCAGAAAGTGCTTTTCCACCAGTCATCTGCCATATGGAGTATCTCCTGAGCCCTCCCCAATGCTGAATCTATTCAAACCGGTTATCATTGTTTTGAGCACTCCCACAGCTGGCTCTCAAATAAGAAAAAGAAATCTCCATTTCAAGAACGGGTTTTGCATTTGAATCTGCCCCTCAGTGAGTTGTTCCTGTGTTGCTTGCTGAGATGCCTAGCTTTCAAAAACACGCCCTGGCCAACTAGCCTGTGTTACCTACCTTGTGAAACTGTGGCCGATGGTTCTTATCATGCTTGTCCCTGCAAAAAGAACAGCCTATAATAAGCACTTCCGCTTGGGCCTGAATTTCAAAGATCAGAGGACAGAAGGAAAGAGGAGCTGTCGCCATAATGCATTCAAACCATTTTTAATAGATGAGACAGACTAGCTCTTTTGAGAGAACCAACGAAGAAGTCTTTGTGCAGAGATCTTTCATTAGCACAGAACCTCTGGCCTGGAGAGAAAAGTGCTTCAAACGATTAGAATAAAATTACTTTATTCTGCAGCACATCAGCACCAGTTCTGAAAGATGTACAGTTTCCTGGATATATTGACATCTATGTAGACATTTTTCCCCTCTTGCCATATATATTTATTTTTGTATGATATTGGAACGGTTTTTGTTTTATGATTGTTTGCTGCCCAGAGTCATTTGTTTTATGATATGGGTGCCTATAGAAATTAAATACGTACAGTCATTTGTTTTAAGGTATGGGTGCCTACAGAAATTAAATTCATACATAGAGTCACTTATTTTAAGATATGGATTCCCATAGAAATTAAATACATACATACATACATATATACATACATACATACATACATACATACATACATACATACCTTATATTGGGGAAATCATCTATAATTTGGAGAGGAGTATCAGTCATCTACCCTGTGATATACAAATAACCCAAAGTGATAAGGAGATTTTAAATAGCCCTTTGCCTCTTCAGACATGGGAAAAGTACAACAGGCAGCTTACAAGAGAGTCTGAGGTTT
>NW_015386801.1:318814-328555 GCF_001527695.2 Protobothrops mucrosquamatus
AGGAAAATAGAGAGTTTTGATTTCTCTCCAGTTCCTTTAAGCTCTTTGTAGCTACAATACAGAAACATCTCCTCTAAGCCCAATTCTTAACACTACCCTCTTCTATGTCAGAAATTCATTGCAGTGGTAGAAGTAAGAGAGTAATAAAACTAAATAATAGATACTAATTGCTAAAAAATGCTGACCTGTATCTAAGTTGACCAACTAGATTTGTTAAATTCTTCCAAATCTTTCAATTTGTACTGTTTGTCTCCTGTCCTTCTGAAGATGCTGTTAAATGTTAATGCTCTGTTTGCGTAAATGCGCAATTACTTTCACTTCCACATGTAAATGGTACGATTATTCCCTTTTGCTCTCTGTTTCCTAGAGAAATATGATTTTAATATCTGTTCAGTCGATCAACCTTTGTGGGATGCTCTGCTGGTCTCTACACATTCAACCTTCATGAAATTTGTGAACACCAAGCGTGTCCGTGTATATGAAAGAAATGCATTCCATAGTTTAGGAGGGACACTGGAGGAGGTCTCCTTTTTGCCAGGTAAGTGAGCCTCTTGACTGCACTCTTAACTTATTGCAGGATCCAGTCTGGGTCGGTCATCAGGACCAAAGGTTTAGTCTTCCAGGCTTTCAGACATATGCTGGACTCCATCCTCAGGGAACTTCTTTCTCACCAGAATGTGTGCTTTGGGCTACTCTAGTGCATAGTCCTGGTGACCAATCCAGATTGGATCCTGCACCATTATCCCGGGACACACATATTTGCCTTCATTCATGGCTTTGTCTGGTAAACAAATGGTATCAGCAGAGGCTCACAGAGTGTCAACATGGACATGACTGAGGGTGACTCTGTTGACACTATTTTGATTTTCAAAAAGCTTTTGAAAGAATTTTTCATCAAAGGCTCTTTGTAAATTTAGTGGCTATTGGTTAAGAGGACCTGTCTTTTTATGGATTGCTAATTAAAAAAGAGAAAGCAAAGAGTAGGAGTACATCAACATTTCTTTGGTGCAACATAGCAAGAAATGGTGTTGAATTGGAACCATTAGTTTTTAACTTAATAATCAATGACGACTGTGAAAAAAGCAAGGAATAGCCAAGTTTGGAGGCAATGCTAAACTTTTAAAGGTTAAAAAAACAAGCATCTGTGAAGAACTCCAGAACATTTCACCATTTATAGGTGAACAGTCAACCAAATGGCAAATCAATTCAAGTTAGTTTGAGCTTAATGGGGGAAATCCCACTAACCTCCCATATACACTGATGGGACTTGGTCCGTAACTGATCATGCAAAGGAATGATCAAATGGATCAGTGGTGGTGAACCTATGGCACGGGTGCCAGAGGCGGCACTCAGAGCCCTCTCTGTGGGCACGCGAGCCGTCGCCCCAGTCCTAGGCCTTCAGCTGGGTTTTATAAAACCTTTTCGCTTTAGGCCTCCGCTGCCGTGTGCAAAAAAAAAAAAAAAAAGGCTCAATCAGTCAATTTCAACTTCTTGAGGGAAAAAAAAAGATCTTGCAAAGTTGGAATTGATTGATTGAACTTTTTAGTCCAATCCAGTCTGCCATTACCACTGCAGCCACGCCCACCCAATGGGCCATACCCAGCCAATGGGCCACACTCACCTGGCACTCGACAATGCATTAGTGGGTTTTGGGTTGCAGTTTGGGCACTCAGTCTCTAAAAGGTTGGCCATCACTGAAATGGATAATCCAATGTAGATGTCAACTCAGAGTGTGGCAACTATGAAAAAGGCAAATTCTGTGTCCTGGGTCATTAGGAAAGTGACTAAAAATAGAAATTTGAACATCTATAGAAACCTTCAGTACATCTAAGTGAATACAGTAGTAGTAGTGAATACAATTCTGACTTCCACATTTGAAAAATGGTTAACAGGGCTAGAAATAGTACTGTACAGAAAATGGCTTGAATATTATCAAAGGGCTTGAATATCTTCTTAGCTTGGAGAAGAAAAGCAACTGGGGGCAATATGCTGGGATTTATAGAAAAACATGACAGAGAAGAGAGGGAGTGTGTCTGCCTTCCTTCCTCAAATACTAGGACCAGAAGATATCTGAGAAAGCTGATAGATAAAGCTACAAAAATTCCACAGGACAACACAACACAAGAAGAGATATCAAGTTTTAGTTCCAATCTTTATCCATCTCCATTCAGCAAGGATATTACCATAATTAACGCCTTCAGCTCTTCATCTAGAAGTTATCCACTGTTTAATAAACTCTCAAGTCCTTAATAAATCAGTTTCACATAATTTGGCAATCCACAAATATTGGGAATGGAGTTCCCATGATTGCCAGCCATCTTGATGGCATGAAATTTTGGGAATCACATCTGGAGAATGCAAGGAAGAGATAATCTTTACTTGCAGGGTTCTTATTGACACACTATAGGCTGGCTGTAACAGGGCTTCTATAGGTTTTCCTTCCTTCCTTCCTTCCTTCCTTCCTTCCTTCACTCACTCACTCACTCATTCATTCATTCATTCATTTTCTATAGCCACTCATCTCAATCAATAAGTCTGGAAAGTTTACAATTCAAAAAATATATTACAATTAAGAGATTAAAAATATTTTAAAACAAGAAAAAACAGTGAAAAACATCCACATTAATATACATAGCAGCCGAGACAGTTGGCCTGTTGTAATAAAACCAGGAAAGGGGTAGAGACTCTTGGAAAAAAGGCAATCCTTCAGGTTAGCCGGTCCCAAAGGAATGCATATTGCATGAATTAAACCATTATGGTTTGCAAATCCTAATTTATATTTCCTTATCATGTGTGAACCATGTTTTTCAATATGCCCCAATTTAAATAATGTGATGCATAAGTCTGCTGTTCATATAAACAAACTCTTGGTATGTTTGTTTCTCGTATGCATGAAGCCCCAAATACCTGATTCAGTATTTTCTGCTTCTCCACACCCCTTATACATATTGAAAAGCTAGAGGTTTCAAGAGTCCCCTTCTCACACAGCAGACCTAAAGAAATAAGAATCCAATATCTACCTGGGAAAACACATATCAAGAGGGACAAGTGTTGGCACACAAAGAAACTAGCAGCTCACGGAATGCATCTTTGCCAAATGCTGAAATCTGCCCTTTTAGCCTTCTAGTGTTTTGCATGGGTGTGCAGCAATTTAAATCTGAAGCAGAAAAAAGTGTTTTGCAAGGGACACAGAATCATATGCATAATATGCACTTCCGTGTTCCTTTCTGCTTCCAATGCAAAGCACTGCGTATCCCTAGGGGTACATTTTGAATGTATTTTCAGATGTTCTTAAAACATGAGAATAAGAAACTTATGTGAATAAAAGCAAAATTAATTTCCTAATCTCGGAAAATTACCACTGAGTGCAAGTCTTCTCAGTACTCTTTTTATAATAAACAGGTTCTAGCCTCAATTTTATTTTCCCTATTTATTATGAGATGCAATGTGCAGCTTCCTGTACTACTTTTTCAAAGTCCAGGAACAGAATACATCTGAATTCGAAACGCGGGGCTTAACTATCCCGGGCCAAACCTGACTTTTAGGGTTACATCTCTGTATTAAAAATGAAGCCTCACCTCTCTCGCCTGCTATTATACCTAGTGCATTCCCAAGTCCTGGCAACGCCTCTTCCAATCAACTGCATTAACATTCTAAATTGACGCCCTTCTAGTTAATAATGTTTCAGCCCTGCATCAACCACAATGCAGAGAAATGGTAAATTATACCTCCTGCAGGCAGGCATTAAGCACAGCATAGGTTTTGCTCATTTGAAGCTTCAATATATACCTGTAGCTCTTCTAAGCTTATGCAGCCCTGAAGCTGAAGGTCGACAATATCTACCATTTCTCACATGGCACACAGCTAAAGAGTGAACGTCTTGGTCTTAGGCCCTAAAACTGGCAACCCCAGAGCGGCATTATCTCATTTCTTTTGCTCAAATCTTGTCAAGAAATCCTGATACATCCATAAAGCAAAACCAACCTATAAGCTATAGCATCATTTTTTGGAGAGAACATTTCAATGATAACTACATCACATCTAGAAGCATTGCTTTTATTGTGCCCATTCTATACTGCAAAAGACCTTGGAAAAAGTTCAGAGAAAAGCAACTAAGATGATCCAAGGCCTGGAGACTAAAACATATGAAGAACGGCTGTGGGACTTGGGTTTGACTAGTCTAAAGAAAAGAAGAAATAGGGGTGACCTGATAGCAGTATTCCAGTATTTGAGAGGCTGCCACAAAGAAGAGGGGGTCAAATTATTCTCCAAAGCACCAGAGGGCAGGACAAGAAACAATGGTTGGAAATTGATCAAAGGGAGAAGCAACCTGGAATTCAACCTGGAATTAAGGAGAAAGTTCCTAACAGTGAGGACAATTAACCAGTGGAACAACTTGCCTCCAGAAAGAACCTGGCTGCAGCCATTTTTTTTTGTTCTAGGTTGCCACAAGAAGGGGAGGTGGGGAGATGGTATTTCTGTAGTCTAAACATGAGCAGCTCTTTTGGGAACCAAGGTCATTCCCATGCCGGAGGGAAGAAGGAGGATCGTAGAAAGCCCGCCAAGCTGTTTTATTGGGTAGCATGAATAGAGGGGTGGGAATTGTTACATTGTATTGCTTTGATTCTTGCAGGGAAAGTTTAGATCTGGTTTAATTTTTGAACGTGCCACTATTATGTATCCAATAAACATTTTCTTTGAGGAACTTTCCTGCCTCGGAGTTCTGATTTATTTGGTCTTATTGATCGGAACCTTGACACAACTATGGTTCACGATTCCTCCTTTGCAGTGCAATTACCTTTAAAAAAAACAATTAAAATCATAAGGGGGTAACTTTCATGACACTTCTAAGATAGTTGTGATTGTAGTATAGCTGGCTAGTACAGTTTCTTTTAACTTCTTAACAGTCATCCTTTGAACTTCAATATTAAATTTAGGTCCCTCCCTCCAAACTACCCTCATAAAATATTTTTTTTCTTTTGTATACATCCTTTTTTAAAAGTCTAAATTTTTCTTTAAACCAATTTTCTTTAACTTTCTCTTAACACAAATACTCTCAAATACATTTTCAATAATGTTTTGCATACTTTAAGAATTACTTAGGCACTTTATATATATATAAAGTTACATTTTCAAAATTTAGATTGACTTTCTTTCGATTACAAATATTAAACAGATAAAAATCCATCCTAATTCCAGTTAACTCATTAAGTTTAAGTCACTACTTCCAGCTTGTCTTCATGGAGTAAAATCTTTTTCTTCTCTGGAAAGTTTATCAAATAGTTATAAGCCTCCCTCTTTCTCAAGGATTTCTCAACCTTGTTAATGTCCTTAAAGAAAAAGTCCCAAACTTGTCCTTTTAAAAGTTGCAGATTTTCTTGACCCCTTCTTTCAGTTGTGTTGAGAGATTTATATTAAATTATCGTAGTTAGAGTTGGTGTCAGGTTTATATTCCAAAGTTGCAGTTGACTCTTCTGCATTTTCAGCTACTTGTAAAGATGCCTCAGTAGTTTGGTAACTTTCTACATGTTTGCATCTCTAAAGTAGTTTGCGTTTTTTAAAACCATCCTTGGAGCACAGCTGATCTACAAATTGGTGGATTTTATTTAGAAAATTTTCAAATACATCTCTAATAATTTGCTCCTCCATTCTGATTCCCTCTTTGGTTAAAGAGAAAGTCACTTAGAAATTGCTAGCCGTTCAGGAATCATAACGATCAGAAAGTTTTAGCCATCACAGCAAAGCAGACCAAGCAACAAATTACTACAAATAATAAATTAAAAACACAACAAGGCATGGCAGGCTGTGACTAAAGAGAGCCTCTGTCAGGATATTGATTTAAAGTTTAATCAGCTGATGTAATGTAAGGTGAATGATGCAATGTTAGGAGTGACTCAGCAGGAATCTGTATTCCTTTAAGAGCTTGAGTATAAAAGGGAAGACCTTGCTGGAGTCTTTCTCTCATCCGTTTCCTGCTGTAATTGCTGTCTATTGGAGTTTGCTGAATCACCACATGTATGTATTTTGTTCCTAGTGTATATTTGTAGATAGTGTGTAATATAAACCACATTTAATACAAACCATTGTTTACTGTATTACTCCTGGGTTACCTCAGTGCAATAAGACTGTGCATGCTCTGACAGCCTCTTTTAACTTTAAAAATTAATAGTCCTTAAAGATGATTAAGAAAAGAAAGGCACAACTTACTGTCTGTTTGAAGATAAATTTCAAAGCCGCTGCTTCTTCAACCATGAACAGATTGCAGCCCCTCCCCCCAGCTTTCAGCATGCAGTTGCTTTGAAGCACAGCTCCTGAAGTTACTTGCAGATCTCAGCTGTATCAGAGAATCTTAAGGAGCAATTTTAAGACTTTCCCCAACCCAGGAGAGTCATATAAACTGAAGGAATGCCAGTTCCTTCGGTTAGTAGTTGAAGAGCTACCTTCCATGGAAAAACCCTTCAGGGATCCTTCCCTAGGTATGTTTTCATTTGGCCATCTTCACCAGAAGTCAAGGGAAATTTTCTTATCTTCAGATGATCTACCATATATGAGACTGGAACAAAGCTATTGTCAGTTTTCTAGGTCTGTTTTACCATTCTCTCACATTGGGTAGGTGATAACCCAATTGCAGACATGCCTCTAAAAAGCACCGAACTTCTCATTTAAACACACTCAAGAAAATGATAGCAAACAAAATGTGACATTGTCCAAGAATGCTTTTGGCTTCCTGCCAATTGAAATTTCAACCATTGCAAAATTTTTGCCCATCTATTGAATCCTGAAGTAAGAAGACAAATTCCAAGTCAATTTTAGGAAACTCATTCTAACTCAAGGAAAAGCTCTAATGGGAATCAATTGTGGAGGACAATCAGACATTGGGACTAGGCTGCCACCATGACTCCTTTCAACTCTGTGATTCTAAGAATTTGATAGGCAACTATCAAAACAGGGTTTCTTACAATCAATTTTTTAACAATATTTTATTGAGTTTATATACTGTAGATAAGGGAAAATTAGGAACAATATGGGTATGGTAAGGGAGGGGGATGAGGGGAAGGAAATAGGGGATTTAGGATAAAATAAGGAAAGGTACAATCACATATTTTAACAAACAAGCAACTGTCCGGATCATAATAATGAGTGAATATCTTAAAATAAGCTTAACTATAGCCATATTACAAACAGTTAATAACCAAATAAATTCATCTATTAAATAAACACAAATAATAAAATCTCAGAAAATCCTATCAACATAGATAAAAATAACTAAATCACTAAAAATAACAATGTCATCTACCTATTAATTAGAACTTAGTTAGAAATCAATCATCTATTCTGAGATGTTAGATCCTTTTCAAATTCTAACATGTCTCTAACCATTGATAAAATTTATCCCAAGTTATAAAATAAACTGACTCATCTTTTTCTTTCATGTCCAATGTTAATCTATCCATTTCTGCACACTCTGATTTTAGTAATTATAGTCTGGTCAGATGGTAGATTCTCATTTTTCCAATATTGGGCAAATACTATCCTCGCGGCTGTTAAAACATGCAGTATCAAATAATCATTCTCTTTACCATAATTAGGTTTTAATATTCCTAACAAAAACAATTCCGGTTTATATTCTATCTGTATTTTCATCATCTTTTCCAGCCATCTATGAATCTTAGACCAGTATTTCTTAGCATTGGGGCATATCCACCAGACATGGTAATAAGTGCCTGGTTGTTGCTTACATTTCCAACAAATATCCGAAACATTTTTAAACATTTTCGCTAAGCGAACTGGTGTCATATGCCATCTGTAAAACATTTTATATAAGTTTTCTTTATATACTGCCGCTTTTGTGAGCTTAATATTTTTATCCCAAAGTTTTTGCCAATCTTCTAAATCTATAGAATATCCAAAGTTCTTTGCCCATACTATCATTGTTTCTTTCACTTGTTCTTCTGCCATCTTCTAGTTTAAAAGAAATTTATAGAGTTTCTTAATTAAGTTCTCATCTGTTTTTAACAAAATTTTATCTAGTGGAGTCTGTTCTTTATAAAATCCTGTTGATTTTACATCTTTTTCGTATCTTGTTTGAATTTGCATGTAGGACCACCATGTCAGGTCAATACCTTGTTGTTGAAGAGTTTGCTTGTCCTTACGTTTTCCCTCTTTGTCCAAAATATCTTTATAACTAACCAGTTTATCATAATTAATCAAGTTTGGATAAGCAAATGCTTCCATTGTTGAAAGCCACTCAGGTATTTTCATATATATATTATGTTTGATTTTCTCCCATTCTGAAAGTAGTACGTTTCTTACCGCATGGTTTTGAAAGTATTTATGTGCTTTAGTTTTCTCATACCATATAAAAACATGCCAACCTAATTGAAGATCATGTCCCTCTAGATAAAGCAATCTTTTATTTCTCAATACAATCCATTCTTTGAGCCAAGGAGAATAGCGGCTTGATAATAAAGTCTCCAATCTGGCAGTCCAAAGCCCCCTCTCTCCTTAGATTTTTGTAACAATTTACATTTGATTCTAGCTTTCTTTCTTTGCCATATAAATCTTAAAATCATTGCATTTAGATCATCAAAAAAGTTTTTAGTAAGTTTAATAGGAACTGTTTGGAATAGAAAAATTAGCTTTGGTAAAATGTTCATCTTAACCGTCGCTATTCTTCCTAGAAGTGATAATTGAAGATTTTCCCCTTCTTTCCAGGTCTATTTTTATTTGTTTCATTAATCTCTCATAATTATCTTCTTTTAATGTAGTATATTTTGCAGTTAAATAAATGCCCAAATATTTGACTTTTTTGACTATTTGAAGGTTTGTCATTTTAGCAAGTTGAATTTTCTGTTTATCTGTTAAGTTTTTTGTTAATATTTTGGTCTTTTCCCTATTTATTTTCAAACCAGCCACTTCTCCAAATTTCTTGATTTTCTGCAAAAGTTTATCAGCTGTTTCCAAGGCTCCTCTAAAATAAAAACCAAGTCATCCGCAAAGGCGTGTAGTTTATATTTCTGATCTTTAATCTCCAAACATTTAATTTCTGTATCTTGTCTAATATTTCTTGCCAGTACCTCTAATGTAAGGATAAATAACAGGGGAGACAGTGGACATCCCTGTCTAGTGCCTTTTTAAATCTCAAATCCATCTGTATAATCTCCATTTAAAAGTATTCTTGCTGTTTGTTTAGGGTTTCTTACAATCAATTTGATTTCACTTTGAAAGGCAACAGAGAAGCAGCTGTAAAAAAATCTCATATATCCTGAAGAGTTCATATGTAATACCATGAGTGATTGGAGTAACTCACTTATCATTTATCCTTGTGAATGTGAGATCTAATGGTTCTAATCTGAAATTATTTATAATTACTATTAACAGCTGCCTAGAGCTGCCCAGTGAGATGGACACTATGTCAATTTAATAATAAAAGTGTGTAAAAGTAAGAGAAACTCATCCAAGTAAAAATGTAAGTGTCAAGGATGAAACTATGGCAGCTACATGCCTCTGCATTTCAACTTGTCTTTAGAATAGGGGGGAGGGGAAGACTTCCGGTGGCAGGCGCCTTCGCTGGACGCAGCTGTTTGCTGCTCCCGCCTGTTTCTGCGTAAAAGCCGTTTTGACAGCCTGCATCAGCTGTCAAACGGCTTGATACCTTTCCCCTGGGCATAGGGGGATAGGTGAGCTGCCCGAGGTAGGAGTTGAGTTCCCGAGTCGTCCCTTGTGGACGATGTAGGTGAG
>NW_015386801.1:332195-335644 GCF_001527695.2 Protobothrops mucrosquamatus
CAATTGCAAAGTTTTTTGGGATTTGCAAATTTCTATAGACAATTTATTCTTATATTTGCACATTGCTTTACTCATAACAAATTTATTAAAGACAGGAAAAGATGAAGCCCAAACCAAGTCACCCCTTAGGTTGGACCCTTGAATGTCAAATGGCATTTGAAAAAATAAAAAAGCTTTTTGCTGCAGAACCACTATTAAGGCAGACCCAGACCCAGAGAAGCCGTTTGTAATTCAAGTGGATGCAAGTGATGTGGCAGTGGGAGCAGTGTTGCTACAAAAAAATGAGAAGGGGGAGTTACAACCATGTGCTTACACCTCTCGAAAGTTATCAGACACTGAGATAAGATAGGCTGTGTGGGAAAAGTAGGCCTTTGCTGTCTGCTGGGCTCTCCTAACATGGAAACATTTTTAAGAGGGTAGTAAAATCCCATTTGAAGTGTGGACATAAGAACTTAAGAGGCTTTAAAGACCCGAAGAAAATTGTCCCTGAAACAGGGTTCAATATTTAAATCAATTTAATTTCAATCTCCATTATATACCGTGGGGGGGGGGAGATTGGCTCATACTCTTTCACATATGCCTCAGTACAAAAGTACCAAGGAAGTAGTAAATTCTATAATCCCTTCCAGTCAGCTCGCATCAGCTTGAGGGGTTCCATGCAGGGGAAACACCTTCCATATTAGATTCACTGAGGCGGAGGCAAAAATTTAAGGCGGCTTTGGAACAAGATACTTGGTTCCAAAACCATAAAGATGCTCTAATGATAAAACATGATATGACATGGAAAGGGACAAAAGTGCATGTCCCAGATAGTCAAAGGATGATAGTGTTAGAAAGAGCACATAATCCAAAATTAGCAGGCCACTTTGGGTTTGTAAAAGCCCTTCATCTTGTGAAGACTATTTTGGTGGCCAAAAATGAAGAGACATGAATGTTACTAGTTGCTCAGTTTGTGCTTCCATGAAGCGATTACCTGGGGGAACCCCACGTTTATTACAATCAGTGGCTAACCCTAGAAGACCATTGTAAGAAATAGCCATGGATTTCATTGTGGAATTGCCTGAGTGTTGGAAATACTGTAATATGGGCCGTAGTTGACCTATTCTCAAAACAAGCACCTTTTGTAGCCTGCCCAAAGCTCCCCTCAGCTAAGAGTTTGGCCATAATGTTTGTGCAGCATATTTATAGGCTGCATGGAGTCCCTAAAAAAATCATCTCAGACAGGGGGGTGCACTTCACCACAATATTTTGGAGAGTTCATTTGATCAATAGGATCATCCCAAGAACTCAATTTCGGATTTCATCCGTGCACAAATGGAGTGGCGGAATGTATGAATGCAATGATAGAATATACAAGATGCTATGTAAATTATCAACAAAATATTTGGGCTGAATTATTACCATTTGCTGAAGTATCATATAATAATGTGGTAGATAGCAGCACTGGACTTACCCCTTTTAAAGTGGCTACAGGGTTTGAGTATGTAGCTATGCCCGAGATCCCTCAAGGTACCCTTTCCTCAACATTAAGAGAGTGGATGGATAGTATAAAGAGCACATGGCCTGGAGTACTCAAAGTGTTAGAAAAAGCACAAAAAAGTAAAAAAAGACAGGCAGATAAGAGCTACTCAAAAGGAGTTTAAAGTGGGCAACAAGGTATATTTCTCCACAAAATACTTGAACCTTAAAATACCTTGTAAGAAACTAGGTCCTAAATCTATAGGTCCTTTTACTGTCATAAGAATCATCAACCCAGTTCCTGTAAAATTGCAATTACCAAGGGGTTTTAAACGGATTTATCCAGTGTTCCATTATAGCTTATTAAAGCCTGTTCGAGGTTCAAGAATGAGGACAATTGAGAAACCACCTCCCCTCCCAATTCTGGCCAAGGGAGAAAGGCATTGTGAGATTGAATAAATTTTGGATTCTAGATATTGTAGGGGGAGAGCTGCAATATGGGGTAAGGTGGAAAGGATACCTCCTTACAGAGGCACAATGGGTAGCAGCGACTAATGCTAGAGCCGTTAATAAAGAAATTCCATTCTAGATACCCTGATCAACCCCAGTTAGGGGGAAGATTAAGTAATAGGAATCTTAAGCAATGTATATGTGTTTGTTTTATGCCTTTCTAGATCCATTCTTCTTGCGGGGAGGTGTGTTAGCATGTCAAGGATGAAACTATGGCAGCTACATGCCTGTGTGTGTCAACATGCCTTTAGAGTAAGAGGGGGAGGTGTTACTTTCCAGTGGATTAGATGGAGAAACAAAACTTCTATGATTCCGCTGAAGACCGTGAGAGCCTGAAACCTTTTCAAGGACACCATAACAAGTGTGGATTTGAAGCAGACGGTTCCCATAACAAAGTGAATTTTTTACATGGACTATGTAAGACATTGGGGGTTTGGCTGGGAAAATTATTGTTGTAGTCTATGATTTGGTGTTGGAACCTCAGAGTTACTTTTGCTTCAACATTAAAATGCAGTTGTTAAGATTTTCGTAGACGGAATGAACCTGGAGTTTTATTTGGATTCTAGAGCTGGATGTTGACAGTAAAGTAGTGCCTACAATATTGACTTTTTACTCTCAATGGTGGAAAAATAAATACCATAAAACTCATAGCAATTTTCCTTCAATCTTGTATGCGACTTAATATCTTCTAGACAGCACAAAGACCGATTATAAACTGGTTGTGATACCACTAAATTGTGAAGAAAATCTATACTTTTGCTGGCTAGAGAACTAGGGAGTTGGATCAACACACCTAGAGAGTATCAGGTTGGGAACGGTCATCTGTGATAACAGATGAATAGAATGGGACGACAGTGGCAGGAAATGTTCTGCCAGCATCTTTGTAGCACTACTTCTGCTAGTATCAGCCAGGTTTCTGACTCTGGATTGCTCTTTTCCCCACAGCTATATTTTAAAATCTTTTGAGATACTGTATGCAAAGAAGTACAATATGCAATAGCCCCACCCTCCCATTCCAATCTGATTGCATACTTAAAACGGTCATCTAAGAACGTAATCTATGTGGAGCAGTTCTGCATACGTGACCTTCGTATGTTACTTGAGGAGTCAGCATCGCCTTGCTAACTTCACACAGCATGTGCAAGCAGGGGGTGTGGGAGTGGAAGGAGAAACTGAGATCTGCATCATTCGGCATTTAACCAACACCAGAATGTCATCTGTAATTTTATTTCCCACTTGAAATATTAAAATTATTCTGGGGCCCAGTATTTAAATTTCACCCTCTTACTGTTGACAGAAAAAAAGAAGGGTTCAAAGGTTATTTTATGCCTCTCGGGCTCAGCCATAATAGTGTAAATATGACTAGGAGGTAATTTCTGTTCTGAAGCGAGACAGAAAAACAAATCAAAACTCAGCAAGCCTCTGAACTGCACAGAGGTCACTGGATTAAAGCTGCTTTAATTATTATCCAGCCTAAGGAA
>NW_015386801.1:337033-414292 GCF_001527695.2 Protobothrops mucrosquamatus
ACCTTGAAGAGAGTGATGGTCTGAAGAACCCCTGAGGTGCAGCACATCTCACGAATGGAGTGCATAGCTAATTGTGGGCAACCCATATCAAGAACACGCAAACCAAGATGGGAAGCCAGGATGGGTCCAATGGTTGTGCCACAAGGAGAATCATTTCGAACCATAAATTCCTGTAACCGACATGAGAGAGAGAGAGAGAAAAAAAAGAGCAGACAACTGACAATCTCTTTGATAGCAATGAAGGAGGGAGAGCAGGATATAGAACTGAATCTTTTGAATGGGCTTCTCAGATCCTTGGTACTGGCCAGTCCAACTCAACAATCAAGCTGAAGTTTCTAATGTGGACTGAACCACCAAATGAAAAGGGAGAAGGGAACATCTTCAGAGGGAGAAGCCCTTCATTTAGCATTTAACTATAAAGCCCAGCATCCCTGGTGTTATTTCCCCTGTTCCTGGCAGGTAGGATGATTTGCCCCCAGCGAGTGTACAGTGATGTAGTGCAGTGGCAGTTCCTAATGGCTGAAGCACCATACAGCCATTGGCAGCATGCAGTCAACCTTCTTTAAGCTTGGAAATTAAGTGGGTCAGGCCTGCTTAGTACTTGGGACAGAAAACACCAGGGTGTACCAGAGATACAGGCTAGACTGGGAGTCTGTGTAGTGTTGCCAATGAAAGTGCATGGATAAAGGGAATCTTTACTTTTTAACATGCTTACTTGTAAAGGAACGTTGACACGAGTGGCAATCTCACGAATCAATGCCTCCGTGACAGCAGTGGAGGCATAGCGTTGGTTGCTGTTTATCTTCAGAGCAGGTCCCTGCACAGGAAATCACCAGTATTTGTTAATTCTACCTGGGCTTTCTTCAGATGTCCAATTGTTCCAGGGTTCGATTGGTGCTTCCCACCAGATTCTGAACTCTTAAAACTCTTAAAAATGATAGATCTCTTCCCATAAATAATTTACTTATTTAAGATACAAAATATATAAAAAGAGAGCTTTCCTTCCTATCTGTCTGCTTTTCTCCAACTCTCTTCCCATCTCTTCATCTGGGTGAAGCACAATTGTTTTGCTCAATAGGAAGGAAGACATAGCTTCCAATAATCAAAATAATTGCTTTTAGTATACTTTCCCACATCTAGGCCACCAAAACAACAGCATAATCTCCAGAAAGTGCTTTTCCACCAGTCATCTGCCATATGGAGTATCTCCTGAGCCCTCCCCAATGCTGAATCTATTCAAACTGGTTATCATTGTTTTGAGCACTCCCACAGCTGGCTCTCAAATAAGAAAACGAAATCTCCATTTCAAGAACGGGTTTTGCATTTGAATCTGCCCCTCAGTGAGTTGTTCCTGTGTTGCTTGCTGAGATGCCTAGCTTTCAAAAACACGCCCTGGCCAACTAGCCCGTGTTACCTACCTTGTGAAACTGTGGCCGATGGTTCTTATCATGCTTGTCCCTGCAAAAAGAACAGCCTATAATAAGCACTTCCGCTTGGGCCTGAATTTCAAAGATCAGAGGACAGAAGGAAAGAGGAGCTGTCACTGTAATGCATTCAAACCATTTTTAATAGATGAGACAGACTAGCTCTTTTGAGAGAACCAACGAAGAAGTCTTTGTGCAGAGATCTTTCATTAGCACAGAACCTCTGGCCTGGAGAGAAAAGTGCTTCAAACGATTAGAATAAAATTACTTTATTCTGCAGCACATCAGCAACAGGATGATGGAAGCCATCTCAGCACCAGTTCTGAAAGATGCTTCAAGCTTAAAAGCACACAGCATGGAGGGCTGAACGGACCCACTTGCATATTCAAGTTGAGTTTTTATCATACAGGCAGTTCTCGCTTAACGACTGGTTGCCTAGCACCAATTTTAAGTTATGGCAGAGCTTATAACCTGGTTTGATTTACAACTGCCCCACTTGTTTAATGAGAGCTCCCCCCCCCAAAAAAAGGTCACAAAAATGGTCACTTGAGCGCCTTGACTTATGACTGGCGTGATGGAAATTCTGGGCTCCATTGTGGTCATACGTTGAGGACTACCTGTACTCATTTTGGCAACTTCAAGGCTTTGGAAGAAAGAGGGCTTGCTCATGACTCTGCCCCGAATCCTGGCTCAGTCCTTTACAAAATAAGTGAATGGATCCGTTCTAAAAAGTTAGTCACTTTCAGAGAACCCAAAACCCAGGAACAAAATGATTTCTACGCATCCAATTCGGTCCAACAGGCTGGATATGCTGTGGGTTCTGTCAGCCAAGGAATGTCAGCTGGTGGGGACTAGGAGATGTGCTTTCTCTGCCGTAGCCTCTGGAACATTCTCCCCTCAGAGCTGACTCTGATCCTGTTGGCCTTTCATAAGGACCTGAAGGCCTGGCTTTGTCCCTGGGCCCCCAAGTGGGTGAAGGGTCCCTTTTCCTGGATATATTGACATCTACGATGACATTTTTTCCCCTCTTGCCATATATATTTATTTTTGTATGATATTGGAACTGTTTTTGTTTTATGATTGTTGGCTGCCCAGAGTCACTTGTTTTAAGATATGGGTGCCTATAGAAATTAAATACAGTCACTTGTTTTAAGATAAGGGTGCTTATAATAATTAAATACATACATACATATATACAATCACTTGTTTTAAGATATGGATTCCCATAGAAATTAAACATATACATACATATATACATACATACCTATATTGGGGAATCATCTATAACAGTGATGGCGAACCTTTTAGAGACCGAGTGCCCAAACTGCAACCCAAAACCCACTTATGCATCGTCAGGTGCCGGGTGGGTGTGGCCCATTGGCTGGGTGTGGCCCATTGGGTAAGTGTGGCCAATTGAGTGGGCATAGCCCATTGGGTGGGCGTGGCTGCGGTGGTAACAGCAGACTGGGTGGGAGTAAACAGTTCAATCAATCAAATTTCAACTTTGCAAGATCTTTTTTTTTCCCCGCGAGAAGTTGAAATTGACTGATTGATTGAACCTTTTTTTTGTTGCACACGGCAGCGGAGGCCTAAAGCGAAAAGGTTTTATAAAATTCAGCTGAAGGCCTAGGACTGGGGCCTGATCTATAATTTGGAGAGGAGTATCAGTCATCTACCCTGTGATATACAAATAACCCAAAGTGATAAGGAGATTTTAAATAGCCCTTTGCCTCTTCAGATATGGGGAAAGTACAACAGGCAGCTTACAAGAGAGTCTGAGGTTTTTATTATTCAGGTAGCTTTCCCTGTTAAGATTCATACAATCTGAAGGATGGAATTGTGGGTAACAAATGAAAATAGGTTTTTTGAAAGCAGCAAGCATCCTTGTGACAAAATGCACTCTCCATTAGCAACATACTTACGCATAATTGGGGTGCACTGCATGAGCCATATCTGCACTGATCATGCACGATTTGGGCACTGCTTCCTCAAATGCTGTAAGGTTCTGGGGCGAAGATGAAATGCGACGAAGAATAAGCTCCGTGAGGAGGGAGGCAGCCCCTTGAGCGCTTTCTGAACCAACCTGCCACAAAGATGCATTCAAAAGGTGAAGTATCAAGAAGCGTTTTGATGCTACCAGAATTTTAATTGCCATCCCAATTTGGAGATCAGCTTTATCCCCGCTCATCAGTTTTGGATGTCAAAGGGTTGAAAGAGTGGTTAAAAAAAAATCTCCCAACCCATGTGGTCTATTAGATTTAACCATGTTACGGTAAGTATCCCTTCAGATCAGAACAGGAAAGGCTCCTTTGACCTCCCATTCAGAAAAAGAGCTTACCACTAACCTCTTCATTGTCGTAGAGTGCAACCAGGCGCACATTGGGCTCTTGAGCAAGAACATCAGGATCATCGGTAGATTCAATCAAAGCCTGAAGGGGTAGACAGGGGACCGAGGTGAACAGATAAGATAGGGAATGCCTAAGGATTTTCAAAAATACTTTCTTCTGGCTTTCTCCCGGGTTTATGAGTTAGTATCTGTCAGAATGCTGGAAGCTTAAAGCCTAGGACAGGAAGAATCTGCAGTTCATAGCTAGATCATTCATACAAGAAGAAACCTGAATTAGACCTCCCACTCAACAAGGAAGCCTATTTGTAAGTCTTGACTAAGTGTTCTTCCAAAATGCCCATCTGGAAAAATATACCAGCCTAGGAAAATAGAGAGTTTTGATTTCTCTCCAGTTCCTTTAAGCTCTTTGTAGCTACAATACAGAAACATCTCCTCTAAGCCCAATTCTTAACACTACCCTCTTCTATGTCAGAAATTCATTGCAGTGGTAGAAGTAAGAGAGTAATAAAACTGTAAATAATAGATACTAATTGCTAAAAATGCTGATCTGTATCTAAGTTGGCCAACTAGATTTGTTAAATTCCTCCAAATCTTTCAATTTGTACTGTTTGTCTCCTGTCCTTCTGAAGATGCTGTTAAATGTTAATGCTGTTTGCGTAAATGCGCAATTACTTTTACTTCCACATGTAAATGGCACGATTATTCCCTTTTGCTCTGTTTCCTAGAGAAACATGATTTTAATATTTGTTCAGTCGATCAACCTTTGTGGGATGCTCTGCTGGTCTCTACACATTCAACCTTCATGAAATTTGTGAACACCAAGCGTGTCCGTGTATATGAAAGAAATGCATTCCATAGTTTAGGAGGGACACTGGAGGAGGTCTCCTTTTTGCCAGGTAAGTGAGCCTCTTGACTGCACTCTTAACTTATTGCAGGATCCAGTCTGGGTCGGTCATCAGGACCAAAGGTTTAGTCTTCCAGGCTTTCAGACATATGCTGGACTCCATCCTCAGGGAACTTCTTTCTCACCAGAATGTGTGCTTTGGGCTACTCTAGTGCATAGTCCTGGTGACCGACCCAGATTGGATCCTGCACCATTATCCTGGGACACACATATTTGCCTTCATTCATGGCTTTAATCAAATGAAATGTCTCAGATTAACATAGATTGGTCCATTTGCCATGATTCAACCTTTAGGCCACTAACTTCGTTTTTAAAAAGCAGGATTGGAAAAATATGCCCCCCCCAGGTTGCGGACAGCATTCCTCAAAATGTTATAGGAATATAGCAGAAATAAGGAACATGTTGCCATCTCCTGCTTATGAGTACTGCACAGAAACAAGATGCTAGAGTAAGATGGGCCTTGGCCTGATCCCACAGGCTATTTTTATGCACAGAACAGGTACAAGATCTGCATGTACATGATGACCCTTCCCTGGGCCCAGCCATATGTTTCATCTGTGCAGACCCAGCAAAAGTACATTTGGTCTATGCATGGATTTGAAGCACACATGTTCTGTTAGAGATGCTCTAGAACAGAAAGAATAGGTCATCCAAGGTCATTCCAGAGCTCAGGAGGAGACTGTGAAAAGTAGAGCAAATAAAAAGCATAAACTTTCCTGGCTGCCAAAAGCAGCAGTACATATTCAAAACCAGCTATCTGTCCTGAGGATGCTGCGGATGCTGATATTCTAACTCCCTGCTGTCAGATCTCAGGATGCTACAACATGGAGACAAAGCTGGATGAGGTGAGTTAACAGAATAACTCAATTCAGCCAGGCTTCAGCAATATGTGCATTATATGTTTTAATCAGCAATTGACTCAGCACTGAGGAACAGGATGGTTTGGTTGGAGGAGTCATCTTCATGGTTACCTTGACTTCCTTCATTAGACTAAGTCTGAATGGACCCGACAGGGAGGCCAATTGGTGGCTTACCTTCCCTAGTGTCATTTCTACCCCTTCTGTTTGTCGGCAGGACATTTTTCCCTCTGTGTTCCCCTGCGCCCATCAGTCTGGCCTATCTTCAAGCATCAAGCCCAGTTAAAAACAACAGACTAGGTTCCCAATCCCTCGTATTACAAGCCTTTTCCCGGCACGCACATATGTACAAAACAGAGTGAGGTGATCTCAGCTGCTTGGCTTTCCTAAGAGGCTTCTAAAGCAGCAGTCTCCTTCAAGGAAAGGAATGCGCAGATAAAGAGCCATTCTTTTAAAGCTCAGGAGAGATGAACGCCTCTTGAGCCGAGACCTCTGCCAGGAGCACAAAATGAAGGACATATAGCCCTCTTGAACACCAGGAACTTTTGGGTCACCAGAGGTGTCAAGGTATTGATTTAACAGCTAACCAGCTTATGTAATGTAAGATGTAATGATGGGAATGACTCAGCAGGGTCTGTGTCTCTTTAAGAGCCTTTGTATAAAGGGAAGGCTCTGCTGATGTGTTCTTTCTCTCTTCCGTTTCCTGCTGTAACTGCTGTGTATTGGATCCTGCTGTATTAGCACGTGTATGTATATTGTTCCTGGTGTATGATATTGTAGATAGTGTAAGATAAATCACCATTTAATATAGACCATTGTTTACTTTAGTGTTTACTCCTGGGTTATCTCAGCGCACTAAGACTGTGCATGCTCTGACAAGAGGGTTTGGGCTTATGATCCTCACCTCTCCTATTCAGCTCAACCTGCAGGAAGATGCTGGTGCATAAGGGCCTCCAGGGTAACTTTCTGTTAGAATCTGATGCCGTGCATAGCAGAAAGCCAGACAATGCATGGAGAGCAAATAGCATCTACAAGTAGTCCTCAACTTATGACCACAACTGAGAAGGTACTTCCGTTGCTTAGAGATTTTACAACCTTTTACTGTGGTCATGCAAATCATTGTCATTAAGCAAATCTGGTCCCCCCCCCAACTTTCCTTGCCAGAAGCTCCTGGTGCAGTCGCAAATGGTGATCATGTGACTCTGGGACACTGCAACCGTAGTAGATACATGCTAGTTGGCAAGTACCTGAATTCTGATCACATGGCTACAGGGATGCTGCAATGGTCATACGTGCGAGGACTCATCATAAGTCACATTCTTCAGCGCTGTTCTAACTATGAATGGTTGTAAGTCAAGGACTACTTGTATGTTCCAGTGTAGCCCTTTCCTGGGTGCTGAGATAGCAGCAAAGCAACAAGAAAGCTCCTGATATTAAGTTACTCACCTGCAGGGCACAATAGCAGCTGTGTAGGTTATCCAGGCGAGGAGAGAATATAAATTCATTGAAGGCACCACCCAGTGTCTATTGGGAAGTCATGGGCAAAATAAAATAAAATAAAATGATACAATTGACAGAATCCTTGAAGGGCATCTGGTCCCTGCTTATAGGATTTGTTAAAGCACTTTGGCCTGATGGCTACCTTGTCTCTGTCTGAAGACTCCACCGAAGGGAAACATACCACTTTATGAGATAGCCCAGTGATGGCGAACCTTTTAGAGACCAAGTGCCCAAAACCCGCCCCCGCCCCCATCTCCCTGCCCCCGCCCGCTCCACACTCTGCCTGCCCGCAGGGTCACCCACCGCTTACACGACCTGCCGCAGCAAATCGCCCAGGCAGCCCAGCAGCGCCATGGCAGCCACGCCCTCTGCCCACATCCCGCAGCATTATCTGCACGTGACAGGGCGCGAGGGCGGAGTCTTGTCCCTGCTGCCCGGCTGCCATGTCCTTGGCTGCGCTGCTCTGCACAGGCCGTACTCGGAGGCGACTCCTCTGGGGGTCTGCTGGTGAGGAGGGGGCCGTGGGGGGAGGCGGGGCTGGGGCGACAACACGCGTGCCCACAGAGAGGGCTCTGAGTGCCACCTCTGGCATGCGTGCCATAGGTTCACCAACACTGAGATAGCCTATCCCACTGGCTGACTACTGCTATTGTCAGGAAATTCCTAAGACTATCTAACTTGACCCTAAATCCCTACAGATTTAACCCAAGGGCTCCACTCTTGCCCTCAGAGATGACAACGAAGTCTAGTTGGCAATCCTATGGACTGCTATTATACTTCCTCTCAATCTTAAACCAGTTCTGTGAGCTGCCTAGAATCCATTAGATTTAAAACAGTGGACAAATCTCATAAGCAAACAAATAAACTTTCCTCATAGGACTTGGATTTCCAGTCCCCTCACTTCCTTCTTTTAAGTTGTTCCAGATCCATTTTGATTACAATGCTCAGAACTGGACATAGCACCTTAAATGTGGTATAGCCAAGGTAGAATAAAATACAAGAATTATTTCCCATAATCTGGACTCTTATGCTCTTGTTAATATTTTCTCAAACATCAGTTACCTTTTTGGCAGCTATGTCACCATAATTTGGGAAATGTTTTTGCCCTTCCTAGTGTATCCCCATCTCTATATCTCTCATACTGCCTACATGTGAGCAAATAAATGAAAACAAAGCAGAGTATGAAGCTGGAGCAGGTCTCAACCTCTTGACAAATCTCACGGGCATTTCTAGAAAATCAAGCTACATTACAGAAAAACACGATTTTATCTCTCTCTTGCAACCTGCCCTTTAAAACGCGGCACTGCCTAAACACAAGCCACCTGAACCTACACCCCAACTCATTATGTAGCAATGCAAAAATAAAAATAAAACTGTGCTTACTGGGGGCTGGGTATCTACTAAACACAGTTCCATCTCCACCAGTTGTTCAGGTTTCACTTCCAGATGGGAGCAGAGAAGGGAGATCAGAATTGGAGAATGACGATTCTGGTAGACAAGAGAGAAGTTAGGAATGTGCAACAACTCTGGCGAACATCCTACAGTGACAGAGACAGGCATTCCCTCACTTGCAGCCCTATTGCTCCCAACCAACAGCTTATGATTGATACAGACTGACGAGTCTACTGCACCCCCTATCCCAGGGGTTTTCAAACTTGGCCCTTTTATGACTTGTGGACTTCCAACTCCCAGAATTCCTCAGCCAGTGTGCCTGGCTTAGGAATTCTGGGAGTTGAAGTCCACAAGTCATAAAAGGGCCAAGTTTGAAGACCCCTGCCCTATCCAATTATCTTACCTGGAAAGATTGGGTGCAGCTGTCTTCTGTTATGGAGTCTCCCTTCTCCAATATCTCCTGGGCTTGAGTGGCCAGAATTGGAACCCTGTGAAAAGCCAATGAACTGGCTGTTATAGTTGCTCCCTGGAGAATCTTAGAACTTAAAAATACAGAGCCAGCAGAATTCAGAGCTGAGGAAGCAAGCAGAGCATCCTGTAGGTAGCTAATAGGTCACACACTTCTCATCCCCATGGAGGTAGTGTCCCGAAATCCCGGATTACATCATCTATTATTCTCAATCTGCAAAATACTGGGGAGGGATGGGAATCTAGTCCAACCCACCTAAAGGGCGTGACAGTTTGGAAAACTGCTCTAGATATTTCTCCTGTTTTTCTCAGGATGTTCTCCCATCATTACATTCAGAATACTGTTAAAGCAGTGGTTCTCAACCTTTTTAATGCCGCGACCCCCAATCGGTCGTAAGTCGAGGACTAAACCAGTCATAAGTCGAGGACTAAACCGGTCGTAAGTCGAGGACTAAACCGGTTGTAAGTCGAGGACTACCCAACCGGTCGTAAGTCGAGGACTTTCCCTGCCCGGGAGCGCCGCGCATGTGTGGTTCCGCCCCCTGTGCCAGCCGAGGCGTAGCTGGCAAGCGGCAGAGATGGAGCAGGCCGACCACCAGCTGGCCCAGCTCAAGGGAGGTAAGGCACCCGCCGGAAAAGGGGGAAAAAATGGCGGACAGCCTTGCTTGGTGACCCCCGTGAAATGGTCGATCGACCCCAAATGGGGTCGTGACCCATAGGTTGAGAACCGCTGTGTTAAAGCATCCAAGAGCTAGAGAACATCCTGGATAGTATAAGAGGTCTTGTTCAGCACTTCTAGACAGAAGAAGGCTCCTTTGCCTCCAGATGCAGCTTTTCTGAAAGAAAATGTGAGCATGAATGTGTTTTTTTTCCTATCATTGTGAGGCGAACTCTACTCCCCTGGCAGACTCCATCCTACTATTCAGTTACTACAAATGCAAACCAAGCCTTCACGTAAAAGTCTGAAGGTCATGGTCAGGTTCTGAGAGTTCCAAGCCAGAGAAGAAAGGCTTCTGATGGCTGACCGGCGGAAGAGACAACCTTCATAATTTTTTCCTGAACTTGTAGTCTTCTATACCCACCTCAGTAACGGTTCCAAAGGACGGTAGGTCCTCTAGGACAGTAAGAGAAATTGCAAGGCAAGGAGATGGGAGATCACTAAAGATCGCTTCCATTGATGGGAGCACACTGAGCAGCAGAAAAGTAGCATTCAACCCAGGCAGTGAATGGCCAAGAAGTATATCAAGCCCTCCCTTGCTAGCAGTCTTTTAGCTGGGTGCTCTTGAATGAGGACATCCTTGCTCATGATCTCCTGTTATCAAGCAGGGAACTGGACAGAATAGCATTACTTATACTCCACAGATTCAAGAAATCCGCTCTGAGTAAATCTGGACCAACATTATAACTTCACCTATGTTTATTTTAAGGTGGATTCTACTTTAATAGTAACTACCTTAACCAAGGGAAATCAAAGGGACTCATAATAAAAGCAATATCGTACACAGTATATTGAAAGCAGAGAATTCATACTTTGTTTGCCAGATGATTATTTGGCTTTATTAAAAGAGAAGCGATAAGGTGAAGGGGAAAGCCTTAAGGCAAATCTCTTGTAAAAGTGTTTACCAACTCAAAATGTCACATTGGCAAAAGCCCTTCCTGAATCCCACTTACAAATGTTTGATAAAACTGCAACATCCTTTCTCCAGAATCGTACACAATAAAAGGTTACTCAGTGTGGTTATGTGTATGTGCGCGTGCAGCACAATCGGAACTTTTGTCCACAGCACAAAGTTAATCTATGGAATTCAGTACTGCAAGACATAGCACCGAGTTAAGAAATAAACAAGGATGTTTATTCCCCAATTGGTGGGGAATAATAGGGAGACTGGACTTCCACACTTGTGCCATGCTTGTTATGGATTTCCTAGAGCCATTTAGTCTGACAGTGCGGGAACAACATACTGCAATAATTAAGGTTTTGGTCCAATTCCAGCAAAGCTCCTTTGCACTGCAGCCCTTGCCAGGAAGGAAGTCGATAAACAGGGCTCCTGGGATCTCTTTTCCTAAAGACTGACTAACTGATTAGCCCTAACATAACAGCTTCCAAGAAAGGCTCCTTGTCTGAGACAGTGCAGGACAAGGACTGTTTACTCTCTCACAGGTGTTGCTCAGTATTTGGTCCAAAGCTCTCATTCACGTTGCGCTGGAGATGGATGGCTAAATTTGGGATGCGGAGAATAGGCTGTTCCACCCTCACTAGCTGTTGCTCCAGCCGCCCCGTGGACAGGTCCTGCAATGAAACAGAAAGCAGTATAAAACCACTGTTGTTTGAACTGAATGAGTAAATCTCACGATTAAAAAAAAGGATAGAATAGAGGAAAGCTATACAGGAAACAGCTCCAGCAAGTAACTCTGTCTTAGCAGTTATCAAAAGAAAACCAACTCCAATAGCCCAAATAAATGCATCATTGAACTTTAACTAAGAACAGGTGGAGAATTTCATGGCTCTGATTTTTATCCGAACAGTTTTATTTTTAATTTCCCAGCCCCAGTGTTTAGTGGCCGGGAAAGAGGAAATGTAGTAATCTTTAACAACACTGCTGCCAAATAAGAAACTGGTGATTTGAAGAGAGATCCTTTGTATTATATCTATTTCAGCCTCAAGTGCTTTCAAGATGAACTTTTCATTGACCGTTATTGACTTACAAAGCTACAAAAATTCCACAGGACTCTATTTTTTGTGCAATTCACTTTATTCTTCAGAGACTAGTCTGCTTAAGCAGAAATACTCGAGGTAGCACATAAGGAAATGTGTGCTGGTTTCAACACAGGAAGAAATATCAAGTTTTAGATCCAATCTTTATCCATCTCCATTCAGCAAGGATATTACCATACTTTAGCGCCTTCAGCTCTTCATCTAGAAGTTATCCACTGTTTAATAAACTCTCGAGTCCTTAATAAATCAGTTTCACATAATTGGGTGATCCAGAAATATTGGGAATGGAGTTCCCATGATTGCCAGCCATTTTGATGGCATGAAATTTTGGGAATCACATCTGGAGAATGCAAGGAAGAGATAATCTACACTTGCAGGCTTCTTATTGGCACACTATAGGCTGGCTGGTAACAGGGCTTCTTTGGGTTTTCCTTCCTTCCTTCCTTCCTTCCTTCCTTCCTTCCTTCCCTCCCTCCCTCTCTCCCTCCCTCCTTCCTTTTCTATAGCCACTCATCTCAATCAATGACTTTGGTAAGTTTACAATTCAAAAAATATATTACACTTAAGACATGAAAAACATTTTAAAACAAGAAAAAACAATTAAAAACATCCAAATTAATATACATAGCAGCCGAGACAGTTGGCCTATTGCAATAAAACCAGGAAAGGGGGCTCTTGACACATTCAGCACTGCAGGCTCAGGAACATGGCCAGGGTTTTAGGCCTTTACAAAAGGCTATCAGGATTGGGGCCATTCTAATCTCCAAAAGGAGGATGTTCCATAGGGCAGGAATCCGTCCCCTTCAACTGATGCGATCTGCAGCATGCCCATTCTGCTAGATTGAGTTGGACGGGTAGAGACTCTTGGAAAAAAGACAATCCTTCAGGTTAGCCGGTCCCAAAGGAATGCATATTGCACAAATGAAACCATTATGGTTTGCAAGTCCTAATTTATACTTCCTTATCATGTGTGAATCATGCTTTTCAATATATCCCAATTCAAATTAATGTGACGCGTAAGTCTGCTGTACATATAAACAAACTTTTGGTATGTTTGTTTTCTAGTATGCATGAAGCCCAAAATACGTGATTCAGTATTTTCTGCTTCTCCACATCCCTTATACATATTGAAAAGCTAGAGGTTTCAAGAGTCCCCTTCTCACACAGCAGACCTAAAGAAATAAGACTCCAATATCTACCTGGGAAAACACATATCAAGAGGGACAAGTGTTGGCACAGAAAGCTCACAGAATGCATCTTTGCCAACTGCTGAAATCTATTTTAGCCTTCTAGTGTTTTGCATGGGTGTGCATGCAGCAATTTAAATCTGAAGCAGAAAAAAGTGTTTTGCAAGGGACACAGAGTCTTATGCACAATATGCACTTCCGTGTTCCCTTCTGCTTCCAATGCAAAGCACTGCGTATCCCTAGGACAGGGGTAGGCAACCTTGGCTCTTTTATGACTCGTGGACTTCAACTCCCAGAATTCCTGAGCCAGCATGGCTCAGCTTGGAAACCTCTCCCTTTCCCCTCAGCATGGCTGGCTCAGGAATTCTGGGAGTTGAAGTCCACGAGTCATAAAAGAGCCAAGGTTGCCTACCCCTGCCCTAGGGGTACATTTTGAATGTATTTTCAGATGTTCTTAAAAACATGAGAACAAGAAACTTATGTGAATAAAGGCAAAACTCATTTCATAATCTGGGAAAATTACCACTGAGTGCAAGTCTTCTCAGAAGTAGTCTGTTTATAATAAACGGGTTCTAGCCTCAGTTTTATTTTCCTTATTTATTATGAGATGCAATGTGCAATTTGTACAATTTTTCAAACCTAAATTGATAAAATTAATTTCCCACCATTCTTCCAAGAGCAATCAAACACAGCCTTGTTGAAGTTATTTTTAAGATGTGGCAAGATTTCCCTCACCTCTTCCTCTTAAGTTTTGAGATCCAAGCAACATTTGACACTTCAGGAGTATTTCTCATAGCAGAATATACGCTTTGCTCATTTAAGTAACATAGGAAAACTAATTTTAGAAACTAAAGTGGCAAGGGAGCTAGAGAGAGGACACTAAAAGGCAAATATTTTAAAATTTCAGTTAGTTTTAATTAATTCCCAAGGAACCCTTAAGAGGTTTTGTTGATGTCACATAGTAGTTTCAGAACTAAACCTGGCAGTTACAGCAGTCTTGCAACTTTAGATACACAAATTTACCTATCTAAAGTTAATATCTATTTATTAGGTATGCAGATTTTTTTCTAGAGCACCCCTTTAAAAAGACTCTTTAAAAGTTTAAGTTTAAAAATGGACATTTGGAGCAGCGGAATTTTTTTTGAAGAAAAAAATGCATCTACTTTTTCTACTTTAATATAACTTAAGAACAATTTTCTCATCCCAGATAGACAGAAAAGGAACAGACATATTTTGGTTTCTGTCACTTGTCTGTATATTTCAAATCGCAAACAGCAGCAATAGCAATTTTTGTTCCCAGGCACGTTAAATGAAGAGAACATTAACTTCTCTGAACATGTGCAAATGATATGTTCCAATACATTAGTAATCATACCTATATCTTCTCTCTTGTACTAGCACATCTTAATAATGCAATTCTATACAAAAGCAAAATCTGCTTTGTTCGAAAACTCTGTGCTCAGGTGGAGGCGGACAGATTTGCATCTCTGATAAGAAGTAACATCAGATTTTGAGTGTATTAGTCATTTGTGGTTTTTAGTTCCACTCAGAAAATAATAATAATAATAATAATAATAATAATAATAATAATAATAATAATAATAATAATAATAATAATAATAATAATAATAATAATAATAATAATAAAGTTGGAAGGGACCTTGGAGGTCATCGAGTCCAACCCCCTGCTCAGACAGGAACCCTACACCATTTCAGACAAATGGCTGTCCAGTCTCTTCTTAAAAACTTCCAGTGTTGGAGCATTCACCGCTTCTGGAGGCAGGTGGTTCCACTGGTTAATTGTTCTAACTGTCAGGAAGTTTCTCCTTAGTTCTAGGTTGCTTCTCTCCTTGATTAGTTTCCACCTGTTGCTTCTTGTCCTGCCTTCAGGCGCCTTGGAGAATAGCTTGACTCCCTCTTCTTTGTGGCAGCCCCTGAGATATTGGAACACTGCTATCATGTCCCCCCTTGTCCTTCTCTTCCTTAAACTAGACATACCCAATTCCAGCATCCTTTCCTTATATGTTTTAGCCTTAAAATTTGGCTTTGCACCATACGCAAAGGCAACGAGCAAAATGCTGCATAACACACTTTAAATGACTCTCCAATCATTTATAAAGAATATTGGGCATCCGGGTCCTCTGAGTGTACTGATTACACCAGGACTGAAAGCCTGATCCAGTAAGTCATAGAAGTGCTGAGGCTTAACATTCTTATGGGCTCTTTCTGTAATATTATTGCTTCCATTTCCAATCAAGAAATGAATAGAAAACATTGTATTCTACACAAGGCCCTGGAAATCTATTTTACAACACAAACATTGACATTTGGATGGAGGATTAAATGCCAACACAAATTTATACACGTTTGCATTTAACCCTCCAACATCTTCAGTCCCAGAGAACAGTGACTGTTTCACAAAGCAACTGCCAAAAAGTTAACTAAAAATCATGAGGAGTTGGTTCTGGTTCTGTACATCAGATTACTTAACCATCTCAAGGCACCTTAGATGGCAAAATTGCCCTGTTAACTTTTTGCTATGGAATATCTGTTTTTTTCTTATGTTTTCTTGGGGTCCATGGGAAGAAATCCACTACAGTTGTTGCCATGCATTGAGGTAATACAAAAGTAGATCTTTTTGTGACATCCTTATAATACTAGATGGAGAAAGAAATGAGTCTCAAGTTCTTTTCCAATTGTATGAATCTAAAAATGTAGGAGAGTAATTCAGGCAGGACTGACCTTGAAAATTACTCTTCCCGCCACAGAGAGATCACGGTCAAACCAGGTGTTCCAGATACCGCCTCCATATGTTTCCACAGCCACCTGGACTGCACCTTCCTGATTACATGTTGAAGACCGTTTCACCTGGAAGAGACACAACCATAACCTCACGTCTCCCCAAGAGTCGTGTTCAATTACTATGTGGCACTTTAATGTCATTTTTAAAAGAAATAGGCTGTGAATACAAAAACAGAAATCCTTCCAAGAAGCGTAAGAAATAGTGCCACCATATAGGAAATTGTAGCTGAGGAGAAGAAGATGAAGCTCTACTGGTTGAAGCACAACCAGACTTAGGAATTTGTTAGCTTAGGAATGTGATAGCAGGGAAAATTAAGATAATTAGTAGAAGCAGGAAAGAAAAATCCAGCCAAGGGCAAAAATATCAGACAAGGATTATATCATTGCTTACCCGCAAACAGGGACTGTCAGTGTGAGCTCCAACCAATGTGAAGCCATTACCTGGCTGGAATTGTCCCCCCACAGCAAAAGCAACCAACGTTGAAAAGTTTCGGGTCACAAAATACTGAGGCCAAAAAAAGAGTACAGAAAGAAACAGAGACATCAATATTTTGCTTTGTCTCTCAGGAAAATATCTGGAAGTACTTCCACCCCACCCTCCATCTCTTTCAAAATAAAGGCAACACAACTATAAATCAGAAGCAAGGTACAGAAATGTCATTATGTTCATCCTCCTCCTCCTCCTCCTCCTCCTCCTCCTCCTCACCTTTCTGTCAGGCTTGATATCCCAGTGTTCAGTTTCTTTCAGTTCCTGGAAACCAGCCTTAAGCAGGCGATTCCGACATTCAGCAACCACTGCAGGAAGGAAGAGCAGAAGCAATCACAAAAGGAAACAGCTAAGGCATCTGGCAAGAAAGCTTGCTATAAAATCCCTCCAGAGATCCACAATCCTGAGTGACCTCCAAATTAACAGGATGCGATGCAACTCTACTGATGCTCATCAGGCTATCAGAATTGTTTGACACACCTCAGGAACAGATGGTGTGATGGTGATCTTATCCTGGCTACCCTCAGGCAGCCTTCCCCCACCTGGGCTGGGACTGCAATTCCACAAGTTGTCCTTCAGCTTTTGACCCAAGCTAGTTGAGAATTCTGAAAGTTGCCATCCCAACGAAGTTGGAGGTCAATAAAACTGAAGAACAATTTTAGGGTTATATTTATTAGGAAGATTGTCCGAGACTGTCAACACAACTTTGGCCCTAAGGCCTCAAGATGTGATCTTCCTCTGCAAGTCTTCCTCTGCACTTACTTTTGGTTTATTACACTTTGGATTGCAGATCAAGACAGAATGTACAAGATGCTTACCCAAGGAAATAAGACAATTATTTAAGAAGCAAAGAGGCTAGGCAGAAACAAAGCTGTTACATCAGAAATATGTGTGTGCATGCAAGAAATGCATATATAGTGCAAATATGATGCATTTTGCACATAGATTTCTAAATATATCCTCATCAGCATGGAATCTGAATATTTACTCTGTGCCTCGTGTTAGAGAATGTATTGCTAAAAGTTCCTTCCAAATTTCCCCCACATAATTTCAGTACCCTAATCCAAGATTCTTTTTTAAAAATTCTAAGAACAGAGCTTTTAAATATTTTAATGACTCTCTGAAGCCATGCTTTAAAAAGAGTGTAAAAGTATAATTCTGATGGGAATAGTCCACCCCAGTCGCACTAGCAGAAGAGGCATGCTTCGGACCCTGCCAGCCAAGGATTTTGGGCTGGCAAGGCCCAGAAGAAGAGCCTTTTCCACTATGGCTCTCTGAAGTGGATTGTTTTGGCCTTCCAAAAGGCCTTGAAGATATGGCTATGCCAACTAGCCTGGGGTCCCAAAGGGGATATAGTACTTTGGAGGTGGCTAATGGAGTAGGTAACATCCCACCTCCTCCCTGTGTACACTTTGCTCCCTCCCTCTCCATCCCAATTAGTTTTATTTGAATTTAATTTTATTTGAATTTAAAATGTATGGTCCTTATTTATTGTTTTAACATTTTATAGTGCATTTTAGTTGAATGTCTATAAGCTATCTAGAGTTGCTGCTGGTGAGATGGGCGGCATACAGGTTTAATAAATAAAAAAATGACATTTTAATATAGGGGAGAGAACCTTAACCAATACCACTGGATGCTAAACATGGATGCAAACATTGCTAAACCAGTTAAGTTATTTAATATGAACATCTAGGATCATTTCCACACAATTCCTTAACACCAATTTGTGGCTTTCGTGTTAAGCTTCTTGATTATTTTGAAGCAGCCACCATTTCTGATTAACATTAGTTGGAATCTGTATCCATGGCACATGCTCATGTTACACAGCCTCAGTAACTTAATCTTTTGTGTGAATGTGCCTGCAGTCAGAAGAGTCTGCAGAATCTGATACTTTTGTCAAAATGATGAAAGTAGGTGTTTTACTGCAAGCTTCGCCCTTTTCATACATTGTGATGGTACAATACACATACAAAAGGGGGGAATATGCCGCACAATGCTTACATCATCTAACCTTTTTGACCTCCCTTGCAGATGCTCCTGCCCACAATACCTGTATAATACGCAACTTATGTTTGGCCATTGAAAATGGTGTTATTTTGCTTCAGAGGTTACAGTTCTGTAATTCTGATGGAGGTGCAAAAGTTAATATTGAAAGTACACGAGAACATTCTATTAGCAAAAGATAGGAATATTAAGATCTGTCAGCAAAATGCATATATAATTTCTAACCTTTTTTAAACGAAAGAGAGAAAAAAGCAATGAATTGGGCAAAATTATGAATTTTATTTAAATAGTTAAGTTAATTTGTTGTTTGTCAACAAGTCTACTATTAAATTAAAGTAAATCCTACGGGCGTATGGAAGAGAAGATTAAGGACATTAAAATTGCATTTGCTGTCTCTGTATATTACAAAAGGGCGAGCTTCTGCTTCAAAGAAGTAATTAAGGTGCTGTTAATGATTCAACAATATCAAATTATGCTAATCATAGCTTGCAGGGAGCAAAGACAGGGACCAAAGTTCTGCAAAAAAGATTATGAAGGAAACTTAGGAAACTAAGAAAATAGGAAAGTTATCTTTTAATCTACCTATGCTCCCCAAGTATAATAAAAGTTAATAATTTCTCACACTGCAGTGGCACAGAAGAATTGGGACACTAAAAAAACATTACTTTGGGAGGTGGAGAAAGACAATAGTAGGGAAAAAAAACATAGGAGTAAGAAAAAGAAATGTAACTATATTGGCAAATCAAACGCTGAAACATCCTCATTCAACTTGCTTTTAGCACATTAAAAAAATGAACTTGTATTGCACTATCTGTGTCCTGAGTGAATATTCCAGTGCTGGGTAAAAATCTGAAAAAGGGGCAATGTTTAAAAATCAAGTCTAGACAGGGGTTTTTACATGTTAACTGTGAGGCCAGGCCTAAGATTCAAGAAAAGGCATCATAAGCCCGGGAATAGCCGGGCAAGGGGGCACAGCCACCCCGGGAAGGCCTCCGGTGACAAACCGGATCGGCGGCAAAGCTCCCGATTTCGCCGAGTCCCTCTTTCTTACCGTGGTAAGGGGACGGGCTGCGGTGCACAAACTTCAGCAGCTCTTGCGCCGCCGCCTGCACCGCTTGCTTGGAGCTGGTCTGGAAAGGAAAAACACAAGCCGAATTAGGTGGGATTCGCCCCATCCCGGTCCCTCCAAAGGGGTCTTCCGCGCCTCTCGTCTGAACTACGCGACCCGACAGATCGCCCACCCAGATGGAGCCCGCCCTCCGAGCACCCGCTATTTTCCGCAGCGAACGGCCTGACGGAAGAGCCGGGGGCGCGAAAAGCGCTTCTCGGTTCTCCTCTACCTGCATGCTCTACCGCCTCTACAACCCCAAACGAACAGGACGCCGCTGCCCGGGCCACCCCGCCTCGGAAAGAGTGCGATCGGCTCCACCCCACACCGCTCGGCCTGCTGGGGACTTCGGAAGGGAAGCTGTGGGTCAGAGCCCTCTGCAGGTGTCCCTTGGTACGACCGAGGGCTATTAGATTTAACCAAGGAAGGGGATTCCCGAAGCTAAGGCCCATCTTCTTCTAAGCGCGTCTGATTCCCGATGAATGACCGGTTTCGGTGTAAGGTTACAGAAGCTGGCCGATCTTGGCTGATTTCAAAAGAGCTATGCAAGTCAGATCTGGTGTGAATTTGGATGGGAGGCAACCAGGGTGAAAGGCAGTGGCAAAGTACTAGAACAGTGGTGGCGAACCTATGGCACGGGTGCCAGAGGCGGCACTCAGAGCCCTCTCTGTGGGCACGCACGCCGTCGCCCCAGTCCTAGGCCTTCAGCTGGCTTTTATAAAACCTTTTCGCTTTAGGCCTTCGCCGCCATGTGCAAAAAAAAAAGGTCCAATCAATCAGTCAATTTCAACTTCTTGTGGGAAAAAAAAGATCTTGCAAAGTTGGAATTGATTGATTGAACTTTTTAGTCCCACCCAGTCTGCCGTTACCACCGCAGCCACGCCCACCCAATGGGCCACACCCACCCAATTGGCCACATCCAGCCAATGGGCCACACCCACCCGGCACCTGACGATGTATAAGTGAGTTTGGGGTTTCAGTTTGGGCACTCGGTCTCTAAAAGGTTTGCCATCACTGTACTAGAATATTCTGCCTCCAAAGCTATCTGAAGTCACAAGGAATTAAACTTGATTCAAGAGACATTTACAGTACAGCTTTCACCTCCATCCTACTCGGAGTTCCTAGAGGTCTTTTAGAAATGACCAAATTACGCCCTGCTTTTGGTGCCACTGCATCCCTTCAAATCAAGAGTAGGAAACATATTATCCATGGGACCCAAACACCTGCCTTGGTCTCTCCTAATCTCCTTTCCCTATCTGGCTTTTATAAAGACCCGTTTTAATTTTTTAAAGCTGATTTAGGAAGCTGCAAAGCAGAGAACTGGCCTCTCGTGTCATGTAGCACCAATGTCTTCAGCGTGGAAAAAAGGTGTTATATATAGAGAGCTACTTCATCTTCCAGCTTAAGGAAATAATTGGAAAGTTGCCATGTTCACCATAGTAAAAACTTTGCTTATCCTTCAATGCCTATGGTGCCATTTTTGTAGTCTGACCACCATATGTTTTCTGGCTCCAAAGATTGCCAATTCATAGTTCTGCTTTAAGTCTGCTTTACTCATCACATTTTCTATTGTGTTAACATTATGTATTCTCACCAAGTATGTTCAGGAGCACCTATAAAGTTTGTTTCTAGCACTTGTAAAGTTTACAGAGTCTTTCATCCAAATAGCCCACGGTGAAGTAGAGTTATTGTCATAAAAGGCTATTCCCTGCCACCACTTTCTTTTCTTCTCATCCAGGGTCTTAGCAGCAAATCCAAAAGAAGAAATATTCTTTCACCTTTCTTTTGCGTGAGAAATACCAATATATCTTCAACCAATATACGGTAGTCAGTGGTAGTTAATCTGCTTTAAGCCTAATCTAAGGCATGTGATAAGGTTACAACACTGACACCAAAATTGTCTTTCGAAACAAACTGGACAAAATTTGGACAAGATCCAAGAATATCCCCCCCCCAAAAAAATTCAAAATTCTAATGATTGATTATATTCAACTAAAAATCTGAGTATATGGAATTCCTAAATCATGGATGACTTCATCTTAATAGGAATGGACTTAAATCTTTTTCTTTCTCACTGTCAGCTGCAGTTCCTGGGAAGAATTAAAGATGAGAATGCCTAACAAACCCTTCCTATTTAAAGAAACAGAAGACCACCCAGCTCACAGTTAATCCAAAACTTGCACTGCTAGAGGTATCAGATATGGTTTAAAAAGGCCATAACTGAGCTATGTTGCTGAATCCAATAGATTCTCCCTCTCCCTCTCTTTTTCCCAGTTGAAACAAATGTAATAATAATTATTTTATGACATTAATTAGCATAGGGAATTATTTATTATGAATGGTTAAACCGTCACAGCGCTACAAAATTTTGCTTTCTGCAGTAGATTAGCATGCTATCCTTCTAGAAATTATAAAAATGCTTATATTATTTGCATTGAGTCAGAATATGGGCAATTGTAAAAGCCTAGGTTACCCAAGATGATAATTTCTATTAGTAATGTTTCTAAGCTTTAATAAAGATTGCTCACATAAAAAAGGAAGAATAGGCAAAAAACATGCAGTTCGCTAATAAAAAGTTAATGTATTTGAATTAAAGGGTAAAAATAGAAGAAGCGGAGGTCTTGATATATACGGTAGTAATTAAGTCAGAACAGATAGTATTTTTTTCTAGGCAGTGTAAATTTTACCTCCATATTCACAACTTGGTTTTGGCATTTTATGCATTTAAAAGGCAACTGTGACTTTTTCTTTTGCTTCAGAGCAGTTTGTCCACTCACATACCCCAAAATCTATGATCTAGGTCAGACATGTCAAACTCACAACGTCACGTGATGTCGTGCAACGTATCGGAGCTTTTTCCCCATTGCCGGCAATGGGGTGGGCGCGGTTTCGTTGTGACGCTTCCGGCCCATGGGCCGGAAGTTTGACACCCCTGATCTAGGTCAACATGTTTGCTGCCGAGTGCTAATGCCAAATAAGGAAGAACTGGCTTATGTATGTGCATTCTTATGTGAAGGGGGGAATAGCACATGGAAACATTTGAACAGTCAGTCACATCCAGCACTTGTGCCTCGGTTTTCTGCAGAAAATCAGCATTTTCTCCTCTGTAGACATGGTAACAACAGGTCATCATTGCTTCATTTGCAGTCACGCTTGTACTGGAAATCAAATTAGCCAGTCCCATTCTCATCAAATGGAACGAACAAGTTAAGACTACAACAATACTCCCGCGCCCCACACCTGTAAGCCAAGGGAACAAGAGAGCCTGTAGGATAAAGGAGTGATCTGAATTTCTTCTTATGAACGTTTCACCATAATAGCACTTTTTCTTCTAATTTCTTTCTTTCTTTAGATTTAGACACTATCCCACTCCAGAGGGACTCTGGATAGGTCACAGTTTAAAATAAACAACAATATATAAAATACAATATGCAACAACGTATGTCTAGGCAACACGTCTTGAGCCTCTTCACATATGATTTGTTAAAAGCCTATTATTTGAGCACCCAACAGCGTAGGTAAAAACACAGCAGTGGCAGCACGTTTCAGGGAAATCTGGAATAGAGACACTGATAAAAAGATGAAAGCCATTTTATACAGAATCGCACGGGGTGTGTGTGTGGAGAAGCACCACCGCTATGCCATTCATAGTTATTTGAGGCTACCAGAGAATTGCCTCATCTGTGGATCTTTTCTTGTCCAGCTGCCCAAATATTTTTTCCGGCCCAAGTTCTAACGTGTAACCATACAATATTTAGCTTTCAAAATTTTCACACTTAACAATCTTGATTGATTCAAGTGATATCCATAAAATGTAGTTTTAGGGGCTGGCAATTATTATGGAACAGTTCATTAAATCTTTCCACCCATCTAGCATTCTACTCTTTCCATACTGTCAGCTTATTTTATTCTTTTCTGTCTTGAGCAGGGGGCTTGATTCATTCATAAAAAGCAGCATCTGTCTTAATTTAATCTTGGCTTGTAATTTTATATAGTACTGTAGAAAGCACTTGGTGCTAACATTTCACTCTGGAAATAAGCATGATTATACATCAACAACAAAGATAAAAATCAAAAGATCCATGGAATTTGCCTTCCTTTGCATTCACAGTCAACTGAGCCTGAAGCATCAAACTATTCAAATAGAGCTTCGAATATTAAAATAGTCCTCCAAGTCTCTCCCCAATAAGTATGGATTGAAAAGGGTCTTACCACTGGGTGGGGGCCTAGCAATTAGAATGCCACTTGTTGGCAGAAGATTTTCAGAGACAGTGCTCTGTGGAAGACCGATAATTTCAGCCCAGTCATTTATGGCTCATTCTGAAATATCTATGATCCATTTGTTTTGTTTTGGAAGGTCATCCTATACTCAGGAGTCTTCTCCAACATCAAAGTTCAAAAGTAACTTTCTATCTTGCTTATTCAGAATCCAAATTTTGCTTTCATAGACAGTTCTGAGGACAACCATTGCTGCATGAATCTTTTTTCACAATATCACAACACCTGAGTATTGTTTCCAATATGCAAATCTATGACATATATCTGACTTCTGGTTCCTTTATTATTGATAATCACTCCAAAATGCAATTCTGTTGCTGTTCTGTCATTGTTTTGATCTTTTTTATAATTAATCTTACAATTAATCATTTTTTTTTCACTGTGCTCCTTCACTTTCTTTATTAAAGTGTGAGCATCATTTCCATTTTCAACTTTCAAGGCAATGTCATCAGCATAGCATAATTGTTGATGGATCATCTTAGATATGATCTTGAAAAAAATATTATCTATCAATCCAGTAATGAAGCCCAATATTGGTGTTCTGATTGATGAAAAACACTGGCATTTATGTGGCCCAAAGGGAATGGCACAATTTCACAGGAAAGTTTTGCAGTAATATTTTTTAAAAATGTAATAAATGTATGTTGAATGGTATAATTCTCTTCATTTCTAACTCACTACGGACATTTGTGTGAATGTAAAGAAAGTCTCAGTATTGCAGCTCTCATACTAATGAACTAGTCCTCATGTGGCCCTCATGATGACAATTTGATTTAGAAATCCTGTGTATAGTTTGATAGTTCATTGTGTATAAGAACAGCAGAGAGAACCATCAGCCTTGAAAGAAAACCCACTGTGGGAAGGAAGTGACTTTTTTAAGCAAGGGGAAAAAAATGGTTGGTCGAAAAAGAAACAATATACTGAATCTAGGGCTAGAGCTTCTGAAATGTCTAACTCTGCTTCCATCTAGTGGCTAACTGGATTCTTGCAGACCAGCTCTGCTAGCCCTCCCACACTAAAAAGAAGGTACATGACTTTCCATCACTTTGGGATTTGCATGTTCAAACCAATAGCAGCAGCAGTAAGGGCAAAAGAAAAGAATTCAAATCACATTATCACAACCATTGCAAGGCAACTCCTACCCACTGACCTACAGAACTGAGCAGAATATACCGGTAGAGATAGTAGATTATTTTTTTGGCTATTTTAATTCTTAACAATATATATCTTGATCTAGGATTTGCATATGTTGTCTTCAGTCCTTGGAAAAAGTAACCTACACAGCAGCAGACACGTACACAGGGAAGATGCTTCCAAAAACTAAATTTGGATTAATGAAGCAACTTCAATTTAATTTTAATTCATAAAATTCAGCATGATGGCTCCATGCATGTTAATTCATTTTCTCTTTTGATCACATTGAAAATACAATTCTATGGCAACTTTGGGAAGGTAGTAAATGAGGGATACATTCAGTTCTGGATCAAGCAAACTGCGAAGCTACAGATATTCTAAAAAGCTGTTTAAGAAATCATTTCCTCAATAACTTTGACTATTGGGCAATTTAAAAAATATAATAAATTAAGGAAAAATTAAGAATTACTTCTTGTTCCCTAAGGCTGGCTTTAGTGCCCACTTGGGGGAGCTGCTGTTGCAACAATAATTTTTCCTAGTGGTAAATTCTAGGAAACGAACATTTCTGCACGTTCTTCATATCAATCTAACTTTGATTTTGGATACTTTACTGGCACAAACAAGCAAATTTTGACAATTTATATGGCGAGGAAAAATCAATAATCAGAACATGTGACCGAGAGAGGAAAAGTTGTAAAAGGCATAAATTCCAACATTTCCATTGTTTCTTATTTATTTATTTATTTATTTAATTACATTTATATCCCGCCCTTCTCCTTGCGGACTCAGGGCGGCTAACAATTGGATAAAATACAAACATATAATACACCTATTAAAATTAATTAAAAAGAAATATTTAACTAATCTGATTAAAAGTAATTAAAACCCCTTTAAAATCCCTTAGGCCAGTCCCGCAAGCTGGAACAANAAGACAATAGTAGGGAAAAAAAACATAGGAGTAAGAAAAAGAAATGTAACTATATTGGCAAATCAAACGCTGAAACATCCTCATTCAACTTGCTTTTAGCACATTAAAAAAATGAACTTGTATTGCACTATCTGTGTCCTGAGTGAATATTCCAGTGCTGGGTAAAAATCTGAAAAAGGGGCAATGTTTAAAAATCAAGCCTAGACAGGGGTTTTTACATGTTAACTGTGAGGCCAGGCCTAAGATTCAAGAAAAGGCATCATAAGCCCGGGAATAGCCGGCCAAGGGTGCACAGCCACCCCGGGAAGGCCTCCGGTGACAAACCGGATCGGCGGCAAAGCTCCCGATTTCGCCGAGTCCCTCTTTCTTACCGTGGTAAGGGGACGGGCTGCGGTGCACAAACTTCAGCAGCTCTTGCGCCGTCGCCTGCACCGCTTGCTTGGAGCTGGTCTGCAAAGGAAAAACACAAGCCGAATTAGGTGGGATTCGCCCCATCCCGGTCCCTCCAAAGGGGTCTTCCGCGCCTCTCGTCTGAACTACGCGACCCGACAGATCGCCCACCCAGATGGAGCCCGCCCTCCGAGCACCCGCTATTTTCCGCAGCGAACGGCCTGACGGAAGAGCCGGGGGCGCGAAAAGCGCTTCTCGGTTCTCCTCTACCTGCATGCTCTACCGCCTCTACAACCCCCAAACGAACAGGACGCCGCTGCCCGGGCCACCCCGCCTCGGAAAGAGTGCGATCGGCTCCACCCCACACCGCTCGGCCTGCTGGGGACTTCGGAAGGGAAGCTGTGGGTCGGAGCCCTCTGCAGGTGTCCCTTGGTACGACCGAGGGCTATTAGATTTAACCAAGGAAGGGGATTCCCGAAGCTAAGGCCCATCTTCTTCTAAGCGCGTCTGATTCCCGATGAATGACCGGTTTCGGTGTAAGGTTACAGAAGCTGGCCGATCTTGGCTGATTTCAAAAGAGCTATGCAAGTCAGATCTGGTGTGAATTTGGATGGGAGGCAACCAGGGTGAAAGGCAGTGGCAAAGTACTAGAATATTCTGCCTCCAAAGCTATCTGAAGTCACAAGGAATTAAACTTGATTCAAGAGACATTTACAGTACAGCTTTCACCTCCATCCTACTCGGAGTTCCTAGAGGCCTTTTAGAAATGACCAAATTACGCCCTGCTTTTGGTGCCACTGCATCCCTTCAAATCAAGAGTAGGAAACATATTATCCATGGGACCCAAACACCTGCCTTGGTCTCTCCTAATCTCCTTTTCCTATCTGGCTTTTATAAAGACCCGTTTTAATTTTTTTAAGCTGATTTAGGAAGCTGCAAAGCAGAGAACTGGCTTCTCGTGTCATGTAGCACCAATGTCTTCAGCGTGGAAAAAAGGTGTTATATATAGAGAGCTACTTCATCTTCCAGCTTAAGGAAATAATTGGAAAGTTGCCATGTTCACCATAGTAAAAACTTTGCTTATCCTTCAATGCCTATGGTGCCATTTTTGTAGTCTGACCACCATATGTTTTCTGGCTCCAAAGATTGCCAATTCATAGTTCTGCTTTAGGTCTGCTTTACTCATCACATTTTCTATTGTGTTAACATTATGTATTCTCACCAAGTATGTTCAGGAGCACCTATAAAGTTTGTTTCTAGCACTTGTAAAGTTTACAGAGTCTTTCATCCAAATAGCCCACGGTGAAGTAGAGTTATTGTCATAAAAGGCTATTCCCTGCCACCACTTTCTTTTCTTCTCATCCAGGGTCTTAGCAGCAAATCCAAAAGAAGAAATATTCTTTCACCTTTCTTTTGCCTGAGAAATACCAATATATCTTCAACCAATATACGGTAGTCAGTGGTAGTTAATCTGCTTTAAGCCTAATCTAAGGCATGTGATAAGGTTACAACACTGACACCAAAATTGTCTTTCGAAACAAACTGGACAAAATTTGGACAAGATCCAAGAATATCCCCCCCAAAAAAATTCAAAATTCTAATGATTGATTATATTCAACTAAAAATCTGAGTATATGGAATTCCTAAATCATGGATGACTTCATCTTAATAGGAATGGACTTAAATCTTTTTCTTTCTCACTGTCAGCTGCAGTTCCTGGGAAGAATTAAAGATGAGAATGCCTAACAAACCCTTCCTATTTAAAGAAACAGAAGACCACCCAGCTCACAGTTAATCCAAAACTTGCACTGCTAGAGGTATCAGATATGGTTTAAAAAGGCCATAACTGAGCTATGTTGCTGAATCCAATAGATTCTCCCTCTCCCTCTCTTTTCCCAGTTGAAACAAATGTAATAATAATTATTTTATGACATTAATTAGCATAGGGAATTATTTATTATGAATGGTTAAACCGTCACAGCGCTACAAAATTTTGCTTTCTGCAGTAGATTAGCATGCTATCCTTCCAGAAATTATAAAAATGCTTATATTATTTGCATTGAGTCAGAATATGGGCAATTGTAAAAGCCTAGGTTACCCAAGATGATAATTTCTATTAGTAATGTTTCTAAGCTTTAATAAAGATTGCTCACATAAAAAAGGAAGAATAGGCAAAAAAACATGCAGTTCGCTAATAAAAAGTTAATGTATTTGAATTAAAGGGTAAAAATAGAAGAAGCGGAGGTCTTGATATATAGTAATTAAGTCAGAACAGATAGTAATTTTTTCTAGGCAGTGTAAATTTTACCTCCATATTCACAACTTGGTTTTGGCATTTTATGCATTTAAAAAGCAACTGTGACACTTTGTTTTGCTTCAGAGCAGTTTGTCCACTCACATACCCCAAAATCTATGATCTAGGTCAGACATGTGAAACTCACAACGTCACGTGACGTCGTGCAACGTATCGGAGCTTTTCCCCCATTGCCGGCAATGGGGTGGGCGCGGTTTCGTTGTGACGCGTCTGGCCCGTGGGCCGGAAGTTTGACACCCCTGATCTAGGTCAACATGTTTGCTGCCGAGTGCTAATGCCAAATAAGGAAGAACTGGCTTATGTATGTGCATTCTTATGTGAAGGGGGGAATAGCACATGGAAACACTTGAACAGTCAATCACATCCAGCACTTGTGCCTCGGTTTTCTGCAGAAAATCAGCATTTTCTCCTCTGTAGACATGGTAACAACAGGTCATCATTGCTTCATTTGCAGTCACGCTTGTACTGGAAATCAAATTAGCCAGTCCCATTCTCATCAAATGGAACGAACAAGTTAAGACTACAACAATACTCCCGCGCCCCACGCCTATAAGCCAAGGGAACAAGAGAGCCTGTAGGATAAAGGAGTGATCTGAATTTCTTCTTATGAACGTTTCACCATAATAGCACTTTTTCTTCTAATTTCTTTCTTTCTTTAGATTTAGACACTATCCCACTCCAGAGGGACTCTGGATAGGTCACAGTTTAAAATAAACAACAATATATAAAATACAATATGCAACAACAACATATGTCTAGGCAACACATCTTGAGCCTCTTCACATATGATTTGTTAAAAGCCTATTATTTGAGCACCCAACAGCGTAGGTAAAAACACAGCAGTGGCAGCACGTTTCAGGGAAATCTGGAATAGAGACACTGATAAAAAGATGAAAGCCATTTTATACAGAATCGCACGGGGTGTGTGTGTGGAGAAGCACCACTGCTATGCCATTCATAGTTATTTGAGGCTACCAGAGAATTGCCTCATCTGTGGATCTTTTCTTGTCCAGCTGCCCAAATATTTTTTTCTGCCCAAGTTCTAACGTGTAACCATACAATATTTAGCTTTCAAAATTTTCACACTTAACAATCTTGATTGATTCAAGTGATATCCATAAAATGTAGTTTTAGGGGCTGGCAATTATTATGGAACAGTTCATTAAATCTTTCCACCCATCTAGCATTCTACTCTTTCCATACTGTCAGCTTATTTTATTCTTTTCTGTCTTGAACAGGGGGCTTGATTCATTCATAAAAAGCAGCATCTGTCTTAATTTAATCTTGGCTTGTAATTTTATACAGTACTGTAGAAAGCACTTGGTGCTAACATTTCACTCTGGAAATAAGCATGATTATACATCAACAACAAAGATAAAAATCAAAAGATCCATGGAATTTGCCTTCCTTTGCATTCACAGTCAACTGAGCCTGAAGCATCAAACTATTCAAATAGAGCTTCGAATATTAAAATAGTCCTCCAAGTCTCTCCCCAATAAGTATGGATTGAAAAGGGTCTTACCACTGGGTGGGGGCCTAGCAATTAGAATGCCACTTGTTGGCAGAAGATTTTCAGAGACAACGCTCAGTAGAAGACAGATAATTTCAGCCCGGTCATTTATGCCTCATTCTGAAATATCTATGATCCATTTGTTTTGTTTTGGAAGGTCATCCTATACTCAGGAGTCTTCTCCAACATCAAAGTTCAAAAGTAATTTTCTATCTTGCTTATTCAGAATCCAAATTTTGCTTTCATAGAGAGTCCTAAGGACAACCATTGCCTGCATGAATCTTTTTTCACAATATCACAGCATCTGAGTATTGTTTCCAATATGCAAATCTATGACATATATCTGACTTCTGGTTCCTTTATTATTGATAATCACTCCAAAATGCAATTCTGTTGCTGTTCTGTCATTGTTTTGATCTTTTTTTATAATTAATGTTACAATTAATCATTTTTTTCACTGTGCTCCTTCACTTTCTTTATTAAAGTGTGAGCATCATTTCCATTTTCAACTTTCAAGGCAGTGTCATCAGCATAGCATAATTGTTGATGGATCATCTTAGATATGATCTTGAAAAAAATATTATCTATCAATCCAGTAATGAAGCCCAATATTGGTGTTCTGATTGATGAAAAACACTGGCATTTATGTGGCCCAAAGGGAATGGCACAATTTCACAGGAAGGTTTTGCAGTAATATTTTTTAAAAATGTAATAAATGTATGTTGTATGGTATATTATAATTCTCTTCATTTCTAACTCACTACGGACATTTGTGTGAATGTAAAGAAAGTCTCAGTGTTGCAGCTCTCATACTAATGAACTAGTCCTCATGTGGCCCTCATGATGACCATTTGATTTAGAAATCCTGTGTATAGTTTGACAGTTCATTGTGTATAAGAACAGCAGAGAAAACCATCAGCCTTGAAAGAAAACCCACTGTGGGAAGGAAGTGACTTTTTTAAGCAAGGAAAAAAAAATGGTTGGTCGAAAAAGAAACAATATACTGAATCTAGGGCTAGAGCAGCGGTTCTTAACCTGTGGGTTGCGACCCCTTTGGGGGTCGAATGACCCTTTCACAGGGGTCGCCTAAGACCATCGGAAAACACATATTTCCGATGGTCTTAGGAACCGAGACACCGCTCCTCTATCCGTCTCCGCACGGCTTCAAGCTGGGGGCCGTTGCAGCGCCGGATTAGTTTCCGTCGACCATCTCCTAAGGGAGGCTGCGCTACTTCGCAGCCCTTTCCGCGGAGGAGGCTGAACTAAGCTCTGCCGGCGCTGTCGCCCTCTTGGCTCTCTCTCTCTCTCCCTCTCCCCGCCTGGGTGCTTCTCCAACCAGGCTGTGTGGAGCCGGCAGAGTGGCCTTCCTGCCCCCCTCCCCGGCCAGCTGGAGCCGGGCAGGCCGGCGACCTTCGGAAGTGAGGCGAGGAAAGGCGAGGCGCGCTGAGCCCCGGGCGCGGCGGGTGAGTGGGTGGCATCGGTGCGCGCTTGGAGAGCCCTTAGGGTTGGGGGTCACCACAACATGAGGAACTGTATTAAAGGGTCGCGGCATTAGGAAGGTTGAGAACCACTGGGCTAGCCCTCCCACACTAAAAAGAAGGTACATGACTTTCCATCACTTTGGGATTTGCATGTTCAAACCAATAGCAGCAGCAGTAAGGGCAAAAGAAAAGAATTCAAATCACATTATCACAACCATTGCAAGGCAACTCCTACCCACTGACCTACAGAACTGAGCAGAATATACCGGTAGAGATAGTAGATTATTTTTTTGGCTATTTTAATTCTTAACAATATATATCTTGATCTAGGATCTGCATATGTTGTCTTCAGTCCTTGGAAAAAGTAACCTACACAGCAGCAGACACGTACACAGGGAAGATGCTTCCAAAAACTAAATTTGGATTAATGAAGCAACTTCAATTTAATTGTAATTCATAAAATTCAGCATGATGGCTCCATGCATGTTAATTCATTTTCTCTTTTGATCACATTGAAAATACAATTCTATGGCAACTTTGGGAAGGTAGTAAATGAGGGATACATTCAGTTCTGGATCAAGCAAACTGCGAAGCTACAGATATTCTAAAAAGCTGTTTAAGAAATCATTTTCTCAATAACTTTGACTATTGGGCAATTTAAAAAATATAATAAATTAAGGAAAAATTAAGAATTACTTCTTGTTCCCTAAGGCTGGCTTTAGTGCCCACTTGGGGGAGCTGCTGTTGCAACAATAATTTTTCCTAGTGGCAAAATCTAGGAAACGAACATTTCTGCACATTCTTCATATCAATCTAACTTTGATTTTCGATACTTTACTGGCACAAACAAGCAAATTTTGACAATGTATATGGCGAGGAAAAATCAATAATCAGAACGTGTGACCCAGAGAGGAAAAGTTGTAAAGGGCATAAATTCCAACATTTCCATTGTTTCTTGTCAAGAATCGCCTCTCTTCCGTATACAGTCCCAACATCAAAGTGTAGCATTTAAATTTTGCAGCCCTATTTCCCCTAGCAATGAATAAGTGAGAGTCATTGTTACAGGATAAGGTCATTTTGTAAAGCATCCTGTCTATTTGTGAAGGTCACCAAACTGTTCTAAACCAGCCTACCTTGATCTCCACTCCTGATGACCTGAAATCTTGTTTCAGCATATCAATAGAAGGATCCACGAATAGAAATTTAGTCAGTGCCACACTCTCTGAGTTATTTCAGCTGTAGAAATAACAAACAAACAAACAAAAATCCCTCATTCCTGGGGAAAAGTACAGGTAGTCCTTGACTTATGACAGATCACTTAGCAACCATTCAAAGTTACGGCGGATGCCCCCTCTTCCCCAAAACCCAATTCTGAAGTTCCAATACATTAGGTACGTGGGGGTAGGGGACACCAGTTCATTGAGGTAAAACCCATGAGCTGTTGGACGAACGTAAATATCGACAAACATCAGTAAACTAACATTAAGTGTCGTAAAAACGACTTTTGGTCATAAATGAAGGTCAAAAGCCGTGTTTTACAGGACATCATTTGGTGCCTTCCCCTGTTGAGTCGTACCGGTTTAAGCCATGGGAATTAGTAGCAGGACAACTCACCGCTGGACAATTCAACCAATACCAAAGTTAAATTAATTTTGACAGATAAATGTTAATGATAAAATAATGTCAATCCAGAAATGCAAGAATTACAGTAATTTTGACAAAACAGCGGTTGCCGATAATAAACATATTATTTATTAATTATTATTAATAAAAAATAAGTAAATTAAAAATACCTGAATAAAACAATGAATGCAGCACTGAATTGTTCTGCAGCAAGTTGTCCTGCGGCAAATAGGCCACAGTAAGTTGGACATGGTGAGTTGGCTGCAGTAAGTTGTCCAAGACCCAGAAAACCATGGGTTCGCTTAATGACTGTGGTGTTTGCTTAATGACCATGGCAGTCATTTTACAATCTTTACTATAGCATTCATTTAACAACCACTGCCCAAATCATAAAATTGGATCATTCACATGACGAACCGCATTATGATTGTCACAAATTACAACCGTAATTGGCAGGTTCCATTATGTTCATAAATCAAGGACTAACAATATGAGTTTGTATGTGTGTGTTTGGCAGTTTTCCAAGAAATCTAAGCTGTTGGTATGATGGGAGGCCTGTCTGGTCATCAATCTGCCATTCTTTCTGCATATACATTCCCACTAAATGCTGGAAGGATGATGCATCACCATAGTACTGCAGCCAGCATTCCCCCCCCCCAACAGCTGCAGTCATGGCTTTAGGTTGCCGTGTACAGCCTTTACACTACATGGATGGTAGTATAGAGAAATGGCTTACTGAGACCAAAGGCTGCGACATGGGGTGAATTTAATGCATAATGTTGTTTTAAGAAGAGAAAACCAAGCTGGGTAGGTTTTCATAGGGATTGTGAAATTGATTAAAAAGGCTAAAGTTAGCTATCCCATCCTCTGGAACAGCATCCCTCAGGGACACCTATACAGGTAGCGATAAAATCATCAGATCATAAGGGATCTTGGGGTCTTTTAATCCAACCCCCTACCTTAGGTAGGAGTCCTCATACCATCTCAGACAAATGGTTGCCCCATATTTTTTTCCTCATCCCTGTTTAGTAACTGCTTCAGACAGTGACCATTCACAGATATGAAAATGATGAAAAACCTTGGCAACCAATCCTCAGATGTATGACTTTTGCAAGAAGCTGAAATAAGTTCATAAGCATCATTGCGGCTTCGTTTTGCAACTACTTGGCTATATGAATGAATTACTGGTCCTAATTGTGGTTGCTAAAGGAGGACCACTTGTACTGTCCACTATTCTGGGATTCTGGAAGGCCCTTAAGACCTATCTCTGGTCCCAGATCAGGGTTAGTGTATTTGTTGTGTCTTTATATTGTTATGGCTGCTTTTTAGTGCAGACTGTTTCATTTTGTTCTTATATTTTTAACTGCTTTAACCGTACATTTTATTGTTGTAAACTGCCCTGGGTTGTCATTATTGTTTAAATAATAATAGCTGATGATAAATTTAACTATGAAATCTCCTAAAGAAATCTAAATTCAGGTACCAGGAAACACTAGGGTAAGACAAGAGTGCCAGCTAATGGAAAAACAACCTGCTTCCAAGCCATAGGTATCCATTAGAAATTGCTGTAACTTTACGATACATTTATTGGATTTGCACCAAACACATTCTACAACTGATTCAAATTATACAATTGCATCATTTGCATGATGATACCATGATGCTCATGACATCAGTTCCCATCTGTCTGGACAACCGTGTCCCAGTTCCATAGAGCAGAGGTCCCCAACATTTTGGGCAACAGGGACCGGTTACGTGGAGAGAGGTTTTTCCACGGACCGGAGGGGGCGTCGTTTTGTGTGCTGCCTGCATCCTGTGGATGGGACTTTCCTTGTTTGTGCGGACTGGTTGCTGGCATGCCACAGCCAGTACTGGTCCACGGACCGGGGGTTGGGGACCCCTGCCATAAGCACTGTACTTTGCTAAAGAGAACCTTTGTAAATTGAGATGAGCCGCAGCTCAAATGTTGTGAGACACAATGGTCTGTGTGGCATTGACATGAGTTTGGTACAAATACTACAGTAAGTACAGAAAGACTCAAAGTTTCTCTCAGAGAAAACTTTGCTTTAACAATAACCTAGAAAATCTAGAACAGAGTCACGTGAGCTTTTTCAATCGCTAAAACTCTCATGCCATAAATGTTAGCCCACCAAATGCCGAATTCAACTTTCAACGTTTAAACAACAGCGTGCGCAACAGGTTTTGCTATCAAGAGTTCTCTCAGACCACAGTTCACAAATGATAATTGGGAAAGGAGTATTGGAAATTGTGGAGAATTTAGACCCTCGAACCTGGATCTAATATCTGAGTGAATTCACAGAGAACTAGTCATATTTTTCAGGACTCCAAAGATTGACTCATTCACCCATCCAATATCCTATAATGTCCTATATCCATGGGTGTCAAACTCACCGCATCACGTGATGTGTCGCGACGTATCGTGACTTTTTTGCATTGCCGAAACTGGGGTGGGTGCGGCCTCCATATGATGCAACCGGCCCATGGGCTGGCAGTTTGACACCCCTGCTATAGACAGTGGGTGAATAAAAGCCTATATAGTATTCATTTGCTTCTTGATTTTCAATTTTCTAATTGGATTAAAGAAGGCAATACTGTATGCAGCACAGAAGAAAAAGTAGGATGTTGACCTGGAGTTCACACATTTCAGTTCCAAGAGTATCCACCGCATTAACTTTCTGTTATCTGTCCATGCAAAGGGTGTCTTAAGCTATCTCAGCTATGATAGATGTCACCCTTTATAATTCTCAAAAATCAGTGCTACATCTAAGTCAGGAGTGGAGCAGAGGGCAAAGTGCCACTCTTTGAAGAACTCAGAATAGCAGACCAACCCTGAAATCCAATCCATTTCAAGCAGAGAAGTCTTCCCTCAGATGCTGGAGACACACACACATACATGTTATGCCCACCAGCTTTCATTCCATGGGACATCCTCTGCTGCCACTCAAGATGTCATTTCAGCTGCTTAGATCTCCATGACAACCAAAGACAACCCGGACAAACATCAAAGAGACAAAAATAGGCCATATTGCCGTTCATTGCCCAGGCAGAAACCAGTGGGCTTTTCCTTCTGAAGAAGAGGAAGGCAAGAACCGCAGAATACGAGGGACCTAGATCATATGGCTAGGACTGATGGTGAAGAAGCAGGCCTTCCCTCTTGCTCCAGTCACATAACCTCTGAGTAATGGAGATGCTAAGAACAGTGCAAGCCTTTTTTTATGCCATTCATGTATGAATGTACAGTGAATACACAAAGTGCTAAATGAAAATGGATGAAAATGGAGGGCACAGCTGGAAGATGTCTTTGACTAATAACCTAGTAAACTGGGGGAGAACCCAGTTGGAGCTTCTTTCTAACCGTTTCTCTGTTTCTCAGGCTTAAAGCATACTTTTATTTTTGATTTTTTGAATATTTTTTTGCTTCTGCTTATTTTCTCAAGGTCATCTCTGTGGCTCTCTACAGTCAGTTCTCTCTACTGACTTTTCCTAGCAGTGGAAAAATTTATTATGCATCAGATATAATGACAGCTTTTCTCCTTCATCCAGAGAGGCCTTTACTCCAGCAACCTGACCTCTGGTAATCAATATAAGTCAAGAGAAGTTATGTTGGGTTTTAAATTAAATTAAATTGGTGTTGTAACTGAGGCAGCCAATCTTCACTAGGCCCACTTCCCCATCTCACCTTAGCAATACATATCAGGTTTTGAATATTAATCCACCACTAGATTGTCTGAGTCCAAGGCAGCCTACCACCTGTGTAGTAGGAGCAACTAGAAGGGATTATATCGGTGGTGGGATTCAAATATGTGAACAACCGGTTCTCTGTGTGGATGCCACTTCCGGAAATCCATTCTGGGCCTGGGCAACAAAAAATTAGCTACCGGTTCTGCCGAAGTGGTGCGAACCGGCTGAATCCCACCACTGGATTATATCACTGTGTTGAATCCTCTTTATCCTGCCATAGTCTCCTACATGGACATCATTGAAACATTTGTGTGTGCCAATATTGCAGATTGAACCTAGGAACTTCTGTGGATGCGAGTTGCTCTACATTTTGAGCTTAGACTATTTTGCTTATGGCTCCATAAAGCTGAGGCTGAAGCTCCCCTAATGTTCTGGTTAATATTCTTTAAGCTCAGTAGAAAATAAAGTTGCCCCTTTCTAATTCTTTATGTGTGAGTTTTGGGATTTTCTCTTCCGGAACTCTTTTCCCAAATCCATTGTTTGATGAGCTAGAGCAGTGGTGGCAAACCTTTTAGAGACCGAGTGCCCAAACTGCAACCCAAAACCCACTTATGCATCGCTGGGTGCCGGGTGGGCGTGGCCACCGAGCTGTCGGCTCGTGCTCGCTCGCTTGCTCACTGTCTGCTCTGACTTGTGCTCGCTCTCTCGTTGTCTGCAACAAATGCTGCTTCTGCTGAAAGTTGCTCCTTTTATAGCCTCTCGCCTATTCCCAGACTGCGCATGTGCGGAGAGCTGCGCATGCGTGGAGAGGAGGAGGGAACAGCTTGGCCCAGCAATGGCTCGCGTGCCACCAGAGACGGCTCCGTGTGCCGCCTGTGGCACGCGTGCCATAGGTTCGCCACCATGGAGCTAGAGTGTAACAGTATTTGTTGACTAATGATTGCAAATTGAGGATAAGCAATGGTCCTAACCAGGAGAGAGGATGGCAACGCCTCCAGGTTCAGTGTAAGCTTTAATGCCCTGCAGAAGAGCGAAAGAGGGAATTATAAATTGTGAGGGATAAGGAGCAGCTACATCAGCCCCAAGTGAGAAAGAAAATGAGCTCTTCCGCAAAGCATGAGAGAATTGATGGTGGCACTGCCGGTAAGATCTATATTATACTGTTTTGAACAATGGCTTCATTTTATGCTTTAGAGTTTTATTGTTTTTAATTGATTTTGTGTACTTACTGTGGAAGTTTTAAATCTGTATCATGGATGTTTTATTATGTAAATGTTTTTATTGTTGTGAATCATCAGGAGTCCTTAATAGATTACAACAGTGCATAAAATGTGATACATAATTAAATAATAAAATGAGCTTCCTTTCCTTATCATCCTTCTGTTGGCCTCAGGGTTATTCCCTGTTTGTTGATGCCTTTTTTTTTTTTTTTTGAGAAAGAGAGCGGAGGCGTAGTTTGGCTACTTTGCCATAAGCAGGGGAATAGCTGAATAACAAATAAAGGGTACAGAATAATCTTTGCTTTAAATTACGCAAATGTCTCATAACTTTTGCTTTTGGTATTAATAACTGTAAATAATGTTTCTTATTTACTCAGTTATAAATTTATATGCCCCCCTTCAGTGTCTCTTCTCAGCTCTCTATATAACCCCTGTAATATATTTAAAAATTCTGCAACTAATTATAATGTTAGTGTTTTAGCTAAACACTACAAAATCCAAAGACTTTAAAACTCTAAAAGTCCCAGATGAAAAAAGAACAGGCTCAATCGTCTTCCCAAAGGGAGGGGGGGGGGTACTTCAACCCCAACAGCTATTTATTCTGTGGATTCCCCACTGTAGAAAAAAAACTGATTTTGTTGTTTATGTTACATTTAACTATGGCCAAGCCTGAGAACCTAAGAATGTGAGGAGACAGCACAGATATTCTTGGTCCTGCATGTAATGGACATAAGACATGTAAGGTTTTATATATCTAATTGTGGACCTTGAATGGGGCTCAGACAGCAACTAGCCATTTCAACATGGAGGTAATATACCACTCACCATCCAGGTTGGCCCATTCCAAGCCAGCTTCCTTTTCCAGCCTATCTTCAAAGGCTGACCCATGAAAAGAGCATTTCAATTGAGATGGAATGCAGTGGAAACACTTGTGGAAAGAGAAGGAGAGATGTTGCTTGGGAAACGATCATACAAGAGACTTAGGAACCCACAATTGCTGAAACTGAGAAAGGACCCACCCTAATGGATCAGACCGTTAAAAGTGGCAGGGAAAAAGTTTATATTTTCAGGCTTGCAACATTCTGTTAATGCAGCCTTACAATAAAGTAGAATTACTCCATCTAGTTCTGTTCCCTGTCTGGTTTACCTGGAAGGGTTGACATCATTAAACCAGCCATAAGTTTACCAGTGCATGTTTGAGTGAAATCAGGTCGTTCTCCTCCAGGTAAACCAATGCTGGTCAACAACTCCTGACACTGTTGTTATGTGATTATCCTGCATCAGTGCTAAATCCAGGAAAATCCCCAGATTGTGAAGCTATTATTTAAGGGGAAGTCAACCCTATCTACTTACCTGAAACCTGAAGTCCAAATCAGCTTCAACTTATTCTCTTGCACCCAGTCCTTAGCAATCTGGAAGCATGTGTTTAGTCTTGAGACATCCAATCCTGATCTCACCAGAAAGAAATGCAGCTGAATATCATCAGTGTACAGATAACAAATAGCTCCAGGTCTGTAAACGATCCTTGCCAGCAGCTTTATGTAGACTGTAGGTAACCTATAAGAGAAGATGGAATCTTGGGTTCTGGGACCTTGAACTGATGCTTCTCACTATCACCTTCTAATATGATTTATTTATAATTTATGATTTATGACTTTGTTGCTTATATGTATACTGAGAGCTTATGCACCGAAGACAAATTATTTTCATAAATAAAATCTGAAGCCTAAAAAGAAATAATTGAAAACTTGATGACATTCTTGGTGCTGTGTCCTATCAATCATGTCATCATTTTTTTTGATAGATTGATAGATTAGGAGTGCCATCACTCCTATCAATCATGCCATCATTCTGCTTAATGCCCACAGTTTTGTCTTATTAAGTATGTTACCTTTGATAATATTATTATTTGTTGTTTTGCAGGTACATTGAGATCTTATGCACTGGAGCCAAATTCCTTGTGTGACTAATCACACTTGGCCAATAAATTATTCTATTCTNTACTCCATTCCACTCCACTCCAGTCCACTCCACTCCACCACTCCATTCCATTCCATTCCATCCCATTCAAAGAGACAAAAATGGAATCACTGCAAAATAACATATCTTGCTCTCAATCATTTGAGCTGTCCCTATGATCAGTGGTATCAAAAACCACTGAGAGATCCAGAAGTACCAACAGGTTCTTGCTCCTCTGTCTCTCTTTCTTGTTCGCCATACTCGTTACCCATCAGGATGACCAAGAACTGAACTATCTTCCTGGTTGCCCAGTGTGAGGATGGACTCTCTACCATTTTGGGAGAGCAGGAACAGATAAAATCATGCTCGGCCCAATCTTAGACTGTTGGGAAGGGGACCTGCATCTGAGTTTTCATCAGAAAGTGAAATGGATTTTTCTTTTTTCTGCCAGCATAATGAGAACAGTCTGGTCTGCTGGCTGCTCTTCATTCCTTTCCATGTTATGTCATGTGCCTCCCTACCAATTGGCTTGTATATGCTCTGTTGGCATGACCCACCCCGTCCTGGCTCTTTTGCCCTCCATAGCTATTTCATACAGAGCTGCTGGGTGCCTGCCATGAAAGGGTAGACATTTTCTCCCAAGATTCAGTAGCAGAAAGGTGAAATGCTGACTGTTGCTCTCTCGTGTGTGTGTGTGTGTGTGTTTTAAAAAAACAATGAATTGGCAAAAGTTCTGCCAAGGTTCCCCTTCTAACCTGATATAGAACTATTGCTGTTGTTTTTGAGAGGTCATTGAGAGGCATATCCACAGAATGGAAAGCAATTTGCACTTGCTTTCCTGGCATGGATGGGAAGGGAAGGGAAAGGATACAGAGTAATCCAGCAACTGGGGGACATGTTTACTGGCCAGAACACATAGCCATTATTATGGCCAAAAGTGAAGGAAAGATTTGAAATCCAGAAAGGGATTTCATAAATTGCGTCATTTCCAGTCAGTTTAAGCATGGGAGACAAGTGGCTGAAGGCTGCACGCACAAAAGCCCCACAACTGTCTATCTGCCAAGTCTCCATCTGAAGAGGGTCTAGATAATTCAGTTCCTGAAGCTTCTGTGCCAGTTTCTTTACCATCAGCTTGGCTAAATATAGAATATTAGATACCAGCCTATAGTTGTTCAAATTGGCTGCATCCAAAGCTGCTTTTGAGTGCTGTAAAGTCCTCCCCATCACCACCTTTTAGTTTGCAGGAAACTCTACCTGTCTCAGAAAAATGTTGATAATGTCACAAATCTTTGGCAAGACAGACTTTTTAGAGGCTCTTTTAAGAGAAGCAGGGTGGGATCTAAAAGGCAAATATGGTACAAATTGATATTTAGGATTGTTCAAAATGCTTGGAAAAGGTGGTTTGCAAAATGCATTATAGTGAACTAAGTATCCAGTTCTGAAGTATTAAAACAGCAGTATCCTTTGAAAATCTATGAAGCTCCCTTGAAGGATGTCCCTGATCATCTCCAATGTCACTCTATCCACTGATACTAGCAGAACAAGAAAGAGCTGGGCATGGATACACCGTGCAGAGAGTCAGGGACAATCTTCAAAGCAGCTGCGGCATCTTTGCAAAGGATGTGTGTCAAGCATGGGAAATCAGAAGTCCTGGCAGTTAAAATAAATATATAGGTTTGCAGGCTTCCGGTCTCTACAAGAATCTGAACTACTAACAGTCAAAGCAAATTGGAGGTAGAGAAGAGTCAATGGAACTCCAGGTGGGCTGGACATACATCTTTTGACAGCATGAAGGGACTTGAGACTGATGATGCATTTGATCTCTCCCTCAGCCACAGCCTGGTCATTTCCTAAAAGGTGGTTATTTTAATGCTACAAAGAAAGATGGTTTGTTCACTCTTGGTTCATTTTTGTGAAGCATCTCTTTAGAACGCTTTTAATTTTAACAGAGATTATAATGATATGGAATTTTCTGAACCTGTGATGTATTTCTTTTGTATTCACTGAAATGGGTTTGCGTACATCTATTTATTCAGCAATTGTTCGATGGTGATCCTGAAATAATGGACTTAATGACTGGCCCTTGAAGTTCGGGCCATCTCATGATCATGATCCAGACACTCGTATGTTCAACTTGCAATTACAACATTGTAGTGAGTCATGTCATGTGATTCTCATTTGTGACCTTCCCTGCTATCTTCCCACAAGCAAAGTCAATGGGGAAGCAAGCAGGGAAGGTCACAAGTTGCCCCAGTAAGTTGTTGCTTTTTGAGGAGCCCACTGCAGATCCCAGGGATCTAATACTATGTAGCACCCCACCACCACCCATTCCCCCACTTCATAGGCTTCAACCACTTTTTGCAATCTCTATCTACTCTCCCATGACCCAATGGACTTGCCCATTCTCCCTAGCTAGCCCCTCCCCATGGCACACCCACGCTCCCCCCATACCCCTTGCCTGTGTCTTCTGCCTCTTCCCATTTAACAACCCGTGTGTCCTGGAGTTACAACGGCAACCAGGGCTGCTGGGATTGCTGTGCTAAGCATGTAGTCTCATGACATAGTCCTTTCTGACCGCATTTCTTAGTGACAGCAATCCTGTTTCCAATTACCCTCATAACTCAAGGTCTACCTGAATTTGATTTCTGAGTCTTGGTCAAGGCATCCAAACCAGTTGAAAATGCATGGCAATGAGGGATTGGAGGGGAGGATTATCTGGGTGGGCGATGGTTCTTTGAGGGGATTCCTAGTCTGGCTCTGAATGTCTGTTCAATGACTTGCTGATTTCCAAGTATATCAATCCCAATGGGAAATTCTTTTTCCGGAATTCTACCGCCCAGGGGTGATTGGCAGCAGCTGCTGCAGCCCTGCCCTGGCAGCTATTTTAAGGCAAAGGCGGAGAGTTGCCAAAAACAGAACTCTCACCTCCACCATTCACGGCTGTCCCCTATCTGTCACTAGTCCAGAGTAATCTACAGACCCCTACTGGGATCTGAAAAGCTAACTATCCAGAGGGACAATTTAGAATAGTAGTATCTGAAACAAAATAAGGGTGCGGGGGTGGGTGGGTGTCCAGCCTGCTCTATGAAAGTGATAAAATAAGGGACACCTGTTCATCAGGAAGATAAAAGGTATCTGGCAACCTCAGCAGTGAAATGCGCATATACATACAAGACTTGCACACCAGTTTCCAAAACACAGCTATCACCTCACATAGCAACCGACTTCTCAATGCCCTTGATGTCCAACTTTTATTGCTTCTACCACAGACAGTTAAACAAAAATTGCTTCCAGGAATGCCTTCTCCTGCTCCCCCATCCTCCAAAAAGAATCTTCTCTTTTCGGATTATCTTTCCTTGCTTGCTGGTTTCAATTTTTTTATTGCCTCATGGAGAACGTCCCAGCCTGGGGCTAGAAAGATATTTTGGATAACTCATTCATCACCCCTGGACGTTTGCTGACAGTGTTATCAGCTATTCCCAGATTTAATTTGGAAAGAGAAATGTGTCCGAGTTTTGTAAAAAAGTTTCTATCCTTCTGCTGCCTATTTGCCTCTCTGCTCAGTCTCTTCCTTCTCCTGGATTTTTTCATCTCTTTCAACCATCTGAAAGAATATATTCTTTTCTCCCTACCTCAGATGGCACCGGTGAGCCCCACATATCTGTCTCTGGATGTCAAAGTCCCCTCTCCCAATGAAGCAGATAACTTCTTCTGCAGGATCCAGTCTGAACCAGTCATTGGGACCAAAGTTTCTACAAACTTATCCTGGGACATGTATTATTTACCTTCATTCACAATGTCTTCTGGTTCAAATTGTGGTTTTCCTGCTGGTAACATTGATTGGTACAGCAGAAATATTTAGGACTGATTGATATCATGGAATCAGCTCTCTTGAAATAACCAGTTAAGTCAGTGAAACGCTCCTTAAAGTCCAGAATACAAGGAGTTTAACATATCAGGAAACAGCAACTAATTTTACTAAAGCAATATAAGCTATGAGGTCCTGGCAGTGGTGGGATTCAAATATGTGAACAACCGGTTCTCTGTGTGGATGCTGCTTCTGGAAGTCCATTCTGGGCCTGGGCAACCAAAAATTAGCTACCAGTTATGCCAAAGTGTTGCGAACTGGCTGAATCCCAGCACTGGGTCCTGGAGGGTGAAAGGTCAGAGAATCTGATCCAGGTGGATTCCAGTAAGAGATAAAATACTACTTTTTCTGAAGATGTGATCAAAGTGGTTTGCAGACTTAAGCAGGATATGCTTGAACCAAGTAGCTGTACAGCACTTCACATCTGGTGGCTTTTGTGGAGCTTCTGGAGTTATAGCAGACAATACCCAACTGTTGCAGCTTCACTTTCACCAAGGAAGGACAGGTTGCAGATGCAGTGGGCTCTCAATGATATGAGCAGCCAGAAGCCAATTTGTTTAGCATTTCACTGAACTCTCTGCCTCTGGCTGTTTTGGGGTGCAAAGGCTGACATTACTTTGGGTTTCATTCAGTGGTGGGATTCAGCCAGTTCGCACCACTTCGGCAGAACCGGTAGCTAATTTTTTGTTGCCCAGGCCCAGAATGAACTTCCGGAAGTGGCATCCACACAGAGAACCGGTTGTTCACATATTTGAATCCCACCACTGGTTTCATTCATTTTCTCGACTTGCCACTTCTTAAATGCCCTCTGTTGTGTTAATGGAAAGGGACACTTCTGAGAAGGTCCTGGCAGCCCAGTTGGGTGTTCAACTTTTCTCTCAGCATTGAATACAGGCTCAAGATTGACCAGTGCAATATCCAATTTTATTTAATTTTATTTATTGTACTTTTACGCTGCTGCAATCCAATGACCTTCAGCAGCTTACAGGCTTTGTAAACACATTAAAAGATCCACAGGGAGTTTAGGGACCAATCGTAACAATGATAATGATAACCACATTCAGTCCTAACTTAAGGACAGAAAAGTTACAACAATGAATAAAACAAGAAACAGAAAACTAGATGGTATCATGTTCAGACTCAAGGAGTGGTCCTCCAAAACAACTCAGTTTTTTAAAAGTTTGATTTTGGGTCAAACCTTACTATTTTATCTCTTTTCCTCTCTTTTTGTTGTTGTTAATTGTGAAGTCGTGTCTGACCCATCGCGACCCCATGGACAACGTTCCTCCAGGCCTTCCTGTCCTCTACCATCTTCTGGAGTCCATTTAAGCTCACGCCTACTGCTTCAGTGACTCCATCTAGCCACCTCATTCTCTGTCGTCCCCTTCTTCTATTGCCCTCAATCTTTCCCAGCATTAGGCCCTTCTCCAGTGAGTCCTTCCTTCTCATTAGGTGGCCAAAGTATTTGAGTTTCAACTTCAGGATCTGGCCTTCTAAAGAGCAGTTGGGGTTGATCTTTTCTAGGACTGACTGGTTTGAACGCCTTGCAGTCCAAGGGACTCGCAGGAGTCTTCTCCAGCACCATAGTTCAAAGGCCTCAATTCTTTGTCGCTCAGCCTTTCTTATGGTCCAACTTTCACATCCATACATTGCAACTGGGAAAACCATGGCCTTGACTATACGCACTTTTGTTGGCAGGGTGATGTCCCTGCTTTTTAGTATGCTGTCTAGATTTGCCATAGCTTTCCTCCCCAGGAGCAAGCGTCTTTTAATTTCTTGGCTGCAGTCCCCATCTGAGGTGATCTTGGAGCCCAGGAAAATAAAATCTATCACTACCTCCATTTCTTCCCCATCTATTTGCCAGGAATTGAGAGGGCCGGATGCTATCTTTTTGCCTTTTAGTACTGTCCATGGGGTTTTCATGGCAAAGATACTGGAGTGGTTTGCCATTTCCTTCTCCAGTGGATCACATTTTGTCAGAACTCTCTGCTATGACCTGTCCGTCTTGGGTGGCCCTGCACGGCATAGCTCATAGCTTCATTGAGTTACGCAAGCCCCTTCACCACGCCAAGGCAGTAATCCATAAAGGGGTTCCTCTCTTTTATCAAAGATCAAAATATCAGATCCAATCTCATCCAATCAAGCAAGATAAGCTATTCCACACCATCGCAGGTGGCTTGTTAAGAGCAGAAGCATTTAATTGGAGCACAGATAATGCAATTCATATCAAAAGACACACAAAGCAGCCTCAGTTATTCTATCTGAATATGGAATCTTACCCCCTCTTCCCTCTGTTACTGTCAGCCTAGTAAGGTAGTCTGGACAGGAAGCAGGAACAGATGGACTAATTCTGCTTTACTGTTAGGTTACATTAACAGAATTTCCCCTGTCATCTTTACAATCCAAGAAACTAGGGAGGGTCCCTTCTGAGACATTTGCCGTACTCACTTTCCTTTTGCAGGCTAAGCTGCCTCTTGTCTGATTGTTCCCCTGCCTGTGTCTCTTCTCCCTGTCTCCCACAGTCATTCTCACATACCATTATATCTGCTTATACATTCTGAATATTTAAGTAGATTGTAATTACTTAAGAACGAGGAATATTGAGCAGTAAGGCTTCAAACGCCATTTTCTTGATATTAGCTTCTTTCTCACTGCCTGCCTATTTCTAACACACTGTGTCAGTCTGTTTTGACTCTTTTCATCTCTACTAACTCACTAGCCTAGCATAATGCAAGCTACAACCCTAGCCACAACTCTAACTGAGCCCTGCACCCACCAAGTGATAGTTATGCCAACCATTCTGGTATATCACAACACCCAGTGATCAGAAGTAACAAAGCATTTGCTCAAGTAAGCCTATCCACCCCCAGCAAATGGTAATTTTTTTTTTTTACTTTTTACAAATTTCAAACATTTTGTTTTTTTAATTTGGACACTTTGGGCTTTGTTGGACAATTTGGAGGTTGTTGTGCTGTTTTTTCCCTCATTCTTAATATCTTTGCCTTAAAAGGGATGGATAGGGAATATTTGTAAAGTGCCTATCATTATTGCTATTTACATCTGATTTTGCCCCCAGGTAAAGTAGGCAGAAGTTTGATGCTTCCTTATTATAGCTTATGGCTACTTTTTCCCAACTGAATCTCAGATCACATTCAGCACTCAAATAACATCACAATGTATCCAATAGGAGCCTAATCAAGAATGAACCCTAATAATGGATAAGCTTAATTTCAGAAAGTGTTGATGCTTTCTGTATTTCTTTGATGCCAGCCAATCATCACTAGCTTTCTGCAACACAGACTCTACAGACCTAAAGAAAAAGGGCGTTGTTTACCTGAACGCCTATTCTCAACATAAGTTTTTCGACTTAGTCACATGGAGCAGGAAGGTTAAGATAACCCATTGGTGAATTATCCATCCAATCATGTTGGAGAAACACATTTCACATATTCTGTTCCTCTCTCACACTCCCTACATACATAAATAAGCATGCATATATATATACACACACATAGTGGGGAAAATAATAACCAAATTATGCAGAATATTCTCCAGAATATCCAATAGCTAAAACCATTGTCTTCCAGCCATTTTCTTCTTTCATATGGAACTAATTTCCCATTTTATAGTTCTCTAAAAGAAAGGCAGAATTTCAATAGCTATTTATTATTCACTACTGGAGTGCTATACTTTAAAACTCACCAGTCTTGCTTTGGAGCAATCTAGACACATTCTGATTTGGACATATGTCTGTCACAGTTGTTCTAGGTTAGCAGACATAGAAATTCAAATGCCTTCTTAGTTGGCTTCATGCCACGTGATAATCAAGTTACATTTTCCATGGCATAGGATGTCAGTTTCGTTATCCATAATAGTTTCTTCAGAAATATAACTCAATGAGTCAATCGTACAGAATCCATCCGTGGCTAGAAATGAAACAGACTTTTCCATATCACAGCAGAGGTATTACATGAGTTGTTGGTCATTTGATACTTCAAGAATAAGGCCTTCGAATGACACAGGGTGAAAATTTATAATTCTTCCGGACAAAATGGCAAGCCCAGAAGATCTCATGAAATTAGGTATTTCATAAACAGTCAGAACACATTTCCAATAAACAGGTTGCTTTCAGGTCAATGGTTCTTAGTACTATCATATCATAATTCTGTGATTTTCTCTTTCTCCTTAAAAGCTTGTTTTCTGGTTAGAAAGAAGAGGGATGAAGCAGTAAGTGAACAATAAAGGATTTAAAAGGCAGATATTATCTGGACTATTATCTGGATTCTGTATTTGAGGCTGGATGATTGCAAAATAGAAATGTTGTCCAGAGGCTCTTTATCACAGCCAGCTTAAAATATTATCACCCACAAAAAATATTATAGTATAAAAGTTTGCTGCCTCCATTGGTGATTCATATGCCATCGCCAAGATGGTGCTAACAAAAGATGTTCTCCTTATTTATGTTACACAGTACAAGGCATGTTAAGGACAGGAACTGGGGGGCTCCAGAGATTTGTTTCTCTATCAGCCAGAGTGAAAACATTCACCAATCACACTCCTTTATGTGGGATGGGTCAAGGGCAGGAGGTGAGTTTTGACACTCGGCAAGACATTTGTCAAGATTTACTCTGGTTTTGCACAAAGGTTTTGCATGAGTGTGTTCAGAGGGACATTAACTAGTACTTCTAATAGAATACTAAATTCATCTTCAGAAGCAGCCCAAACAACAGCTGATGTACATTTTACTATGCAGCCCCACCGCTGCTGGTCAGCTACCATACAGACTGAACTGGGGATTGGCTTGGAGACCTGGCAGGTGTTAAGAGAGAGACTAGATTGAAAGAAACTGGACTCTCCTGGTTGACTTAACCAGAATGTTCTTGGAACACAATGCCCAGGGACCACAGGTCCCTAAAATGGTCAATTGGTGCTGGTCGAATCACCTCAATGAAGTATTACAGACAAATAGTATCAGAATAAGAGGGGAAACACTACTTTAAAACCAGAATAGCTAAGGACCTGAGCTGAAGACCAGATAGTGATATTGCACAGAAAAAAGGTTTCCAGGCATGTTTATGCTGATGAAGTGCCAATAGAAAAAAGGCTCTAGAAACATCCTCTTGTGGGAATAATATTTTTTTTCTAAATCAAGCACTGAAAGAAACATTCAATCTGCTAAATACTAGTGTACTGTACAGTAAAAATGCATTGGCATTTCAGCAGATCTTGTGCATTGGCACTACAGATCTTGTTCTTAAGGATGTAATTTGGGAGATGGAACAATAACTTGCATAGATGAATTTCGATTTGTCTATTCTGGTCATATTTTAGGCTGGATTTAACAGGATTGTCAACATGGTTTTAGAATAACTGCTGTTTGCAAAGACATGTATCTTCTTCTATGTCTTCTGTGAAATATAAGAAGACTGAGGTGCAGCTTTCCAGAAGGGAGCAAGGAAAGATAATGAAGTTTACTGGGACAAACAATGTAAACCGTTTGACGTGGACTACATGAACTGACACACCAGGAATGCGTTTATGCAAGTCAAAAAGATCCGAGCACTATTTATTGCTTGTAAAGTCATCATTAAAAATGAGCAAGGAAAAGAGCCATCTGACCAACAAGGCATCGAGAACAGATAGCAACAGTATACAGAAGAGCTGAGTGCAGGTTGCAAAGAGGCCCAGCCTCAGGATGGCAAGGATAGAAAGTAGAAATAGAACTGGCCATCCTTGAGGAAGAGATCATATGGACAATGAGCCAACTACCAAACCACAAGACTCCAGGTCAGGGGTAGTCAACCTTGGCTCTTTTATGACTCGTGGACTTCAACTCCCAGAATTCCTGAGCCAGCCATGCTGGCTCAGGAATTCTGGGAGTTGAAGTCCACGAGTCATAAAAGAGCCAAGGTTGCCTACCCCTGCTCCAGGTATTGACACTGTCCCTGAGAATTATTGAGTTCTTACCACCCACGATCATTAAAGACCTGTGCCAGAAAATTTGGAAAACCAACACATGGCCTTAGGATTGGAAATGCTCTGTGTTCATTCCACTGCTGAGAAAGGGTGACTCTAAAAACTGCTCTAATTATTGCACAGTTGCTCTCATCAGCAAGATTCTGCTTAAAATTATACAACAACATCTAGTAGCAACCATCGAAAGGGAATTACCAGATGTCCAACCTGGCTTCTGTAGAGGTCATGGTACACATGACTATATTGCAAATTTGTGCTGGATCATTGAAAATATTGTTAATATCAAAAGATCATTTACATATGGTTCATCAACTGCAAGAAAATCTTCAATTGTGTTGATCATGAGAAGCTATGGAGAGCCCTTCATGACCTGGGGGTACCAGCACATCTGGTCAAATTGGTGCAATCACCATACACAAATCAGAAAGCCACTGTGAGAAGGCCATATTGAGACACCGATTGGTTTAAGATAGAGAAGTCAACAAGGTTGAGATCTCTTCCTTTCTCATTTAACCTGTATGCCAAAATGATCACTAGATTTTGAAGAATAGAAAATCAGGATAAAGATTGGTGAAACAAACATCCACAGTCTTTGATATGCTGATGATACAACTCTCCTCTCAGAAACCAAAGAAGGCTTGGTAAGTCTGATCAAGAACATCAAAGAAGAAAGTGAGAGTTTTCATCTCTTTCTGAATATCAAAATTACCGAGCTTATGACCACTTCAGGGAATGGAAACATCAAAATGGAAATTGACGGTGAAGAGATAGAATGCATGGAAAAATTCACTTTCCTTGGATAGCTCAAAGTGGAGAATGCAGCATACAGAAATAAAATGCCAGATTGTACTGGGTCGCACAGCAGTGATGAACATGACTCAAATATGGAAAAGCAGGGACATCAGTCTGGCAACCAAATGTAGGTTGATCTGCTTTATTGTGTCCCCTTTGGCTACCTATGGTTGTGAAAGTTGGACCTTAAAAAAGCAAAACAGGAAGAAAATTGACTCATTTGAGCTGTGGTGCTGGAGAAGGCTCCTGCATATTCTGTAGATAGCAAAGGTGACTAACAAGCAAGTAGTGGAACACATAACACCAGACAAGTCACTGGAAGGCAACATCACAAAACTGCATCTCACTTACTTTGGCCATATCTTACAGGAGAAAGCAATTATGTTTGGAAGAGTTAGTTATGAAAGGAAACCTGACCGTCAAAGAATGGTTTCAGAAGCACAGGTAAACTGGGTGGGTCTAATCCATGCCCTGTTGTTTATGGTTGGGTGGAGGATGGGCCCTTTTAGTTTGGGGATGGAAGGAGGTGAGGAGGTGAGGGGGAGGTTATGAGGTGGGAGCAGTACGGGTATTTCACATTTGCCATCAGCCCTTTGAGATGGTCCAGACAAGAAGCACAAATCATGGATTCTAACTCTACCTTTATTATTAGGCTACAGTAACAGAATCTTGCAAGTCTGAAGGAATTTCTCCTCTCCTCTGCTTCTATTTAAAAAAAAACACAACTAGGAAGGATCCCTCCTGAGGCATTTCCCCTGCCCCTTCTGGTTCTGCAGGCGGAGATACCCCTTGCATGATGGTTGTCTAGAGACTGTGGATCTTCTTTCTGTCTCCCAAGGTCACTCCCACATACTGTTACATCTGCCCATATTACACCATTTTAAAATATTTTTTAAAAATAAATATTCTATGCAGGAGTCTATTTTAATTTTCATTATGGTGAATAAATATACCCCCCCAAAAAAGAGGGGGGGAAATCTCTTTTGTAGCCCTCCATATTTTTTAAAGGAGGGAAGTGGCCTTCAGAGAAAAAAATGTTTAAGAAACACTGGAGTAGAGGATCTAACCCTTCCATTCCAAGATTCTTTGGTTCATAACACCCCTTTCTGGCTTTTGACCATTTTTTCCCTCACATAAGAGGCAGCCACAATGATCTAAGGGCCAGTATTTAAAACCCTGCCGTGCTGCCTGACAAGAGTGATGCTTCCTTTGGCTTATCCAAGCTGCGCACATCATTTCAAAGAGATGGAACATCGGTCTGCTGTCTTCCAACTTGACTCCTTTTCAACCCCTGGTTCTCATTCCTTTTAGAGACATGAAAGGAACCATTAACATTTCCCTAAGTTGGAAATGTCTCTGCTGCCTTGTTCTCTCCTTATTATTGTCTATATGTGAGAGTCTCTGAAGCCAGAGCAGGGACCGGAGAACATTTCCCAACCATTGTTCCTTGTAGAGTTTTCACAAAGAATACTGTCCTCTTGTATTGAATGAATAGGTGACTACATATTACCTTCCTACACGGGGAGGAAAAACAGCAGGATCATATGATCATATGTATTTTGCTTTTTCTCATTGATTTAATGACTGGAGTCGTCCAGAGGCATTTACAGGATTGTAATCAAAATGACAAAGGCAATGTCATGTCGTGAGTTCCATCCTTTTTGTATGTTATATGACAAGGTGGAGCTTGTATCATGATAGGACAACTCTGCTTTCATCATTTGCCCCCTCTTTGGACAGCTCTCGATCCATCTATGCTACCTGCTCTTTTGAATGATCTGGCAAGGAGAAAGATTTTGTGCATATTAAATATTATATTCACTCACTTTGATGGTGGTATCCTTAGAAGTCAACCGAAATGATGGGAAGAGTATACAGGTAGTCCTCGGCCTACGACCACAATTGTTGTTATGTGACACATTTGTTAAGTGAGTTTTGCCCCATTTTATGACATTTCTTGCCACAGCTGTTCAGTGAATCACTGCGCTGTTAATAAATTAGTAACCTGGTTGCTAAGTGAATCTGGCTTCTCCATTAACTTTGTTTGTCAAAAGGTTGCAAAAAGTGATCACATGACCCCAGAACGCTGCAATGGTCATAAATATGAACCAGTTACTAAGCAACTGAATTTTGATCACATAAGCATGGGGGATGCCGCAAGGCTCGTAACTGTGAAAAACGGTCATAAGTCACATTTTTCAGTACCACTGTAATTTGAACGGTCACTAGACGAACTGTTGTATGTTGAGGACTACCTATGATAATGATGTCTATAAAGTGGATTAAAAAAAACAGCTGCAGCTAGAGGCTGCATGTAAAGGACTATGAAATATGAACTGTGAGGTGCATACTAAGAGTGCTATGCAGCAGATCGAATATTTTAGACCCACTTTCCCCAATCCTGTGCCTTACAGATATGTTGCAAGTTGAAATACCAATCCTCACTCCACATGGCCAGAAGCTAAAATCCCTCTGTCAACTCTTCTTACTATTACAAGTTTGCCATGAGGTAATAAAATATCGGTAGACCTCAACTTACAACTGTTCATTTAGTGAATGTTGGAAATTACAACCATTCTAAAAAAAGGTGATTTATGACTGTTTTCACACTTAACAACTGTTGCAGATTCCCCCATAGTCACATGAATGAAATTTGGATACTTGGCAACTGGCATGTGTTTATAATGGTTGCAATGTCCAGGGGGTCATGTGATAACCTTTCACAACTTCTGACTAGTCAATGGGGAAGCCAGATTTACTTAGCAACCAGGTTACTAATTGGATAATGCAACGATTTACTTAAAGTGGGGCAAGAAAGATTGTAAAATGGGGCAAAGCTCACTTAACAATGTATTGCTTAGCAATGGAAATTTTGGCCTTAATTGTTATCGTAAGTTGAGGATTACCTGTAATGGTATTACTCCTTGCCAATCTTGGTTGATCTTGAAAAAGCTAAGCAGAGTCAGACTCAGTTTTTACTTTGCTGAGAGATCTCTGTGGATCCCAGAGCTGTAAACCACACTGAGGAACTGAAAAACATCTTTAAAGAAGGCAGTAGTGCGCTGCTTCCATCCTGTTGCCAAAAGCCTTCCCATGCACATGCCCATGACATCACTAGGGGGTCAAGCTTGATTCTAGTGAGTCACTCTTTGCTAATAGAGTGGTAATCCATTTACATTTACACGCTTCTCTCATCTGTTAGTTCTCCAGGAAGCTTAGACAGAGACATGTTTATTCTGTAAGATGAAGGAAGAAATAGTTATATATTCACTTGCGTATTTTGCAGGTACATCACAATTCTTCCATATCTCCCTCCTAGATGCAGCTCTTAATCCCTCTAGGTCAGAGGTAGGCAACCTTGGCTTTTATGATTCGTGGACTTCAACTCCCAGAATTCCTGAGCCAGCCATGCTGGCTCAGGAATTCTGGGAGTTGAAGTCCACGAGTCATAAAAGAGCCAAGGTTGCCTACCCCTGACCTAGGTGGCAGCTCTGAGGAGCCTGAAGCTTGAAATCATGGCCATGGGGTCCCTTAAGATATGTCATTGCTAGCAGCAACTACACTTCTTGCAGGATTTGATGGCTGTCGTCCTTTGACACCATTCCCAAGATTGACACATTAATCCTTTCCCATAAATCAGCCTCCATCCCTAGTTGAGAGCAACCTTCCTGCCTGGCCCTGAGCCCTGCTTCTGGAAGGAATATGATGGCTCCTAGGTTCTGATTTCAAGCCTCCCTCTTTCCCACTTCCTCATAGACAGCCCTTTCCCACTTCCTGACATGTCTACCTTCCCCAGCCCCTTTCGGGAACAAAAATAGAATTATATAAGGGGGTTTACTTCCATCTCTCTCCCCCAATATCCATTCTTGCCTCTTGGGATTCTGACACCCCCATGAACTTTTGCTTGTCTTAAAGGACAGGACATTCTGTCCTGTTTAAAGACCATTAGGCCATCTGTGAAAGATAGCAAAACAATAAAAATGGTGACTTTCCATCACTGGCCTCTACCTAAATGGTCAAGGATAATGTAATCCCATTTTAAATCAGAGCTAAGATAATGTTAATGCTATACTTTACTCTAGAGCATGGGCTAAGAATGGGAAAATTCACAGAGAAGGTCGATTACATATTTTTAGATATATTCAGGATTAAATCTTTCCCACCCCCAGTGCTGTGTTGAGTGATACCAAATACTTTGAATTTATATAACAGTTCACAACATTAAGGTGACCAACCGTCCTCCTTTAGGGAGGACAGTCCTCCTTTTGTAAGTTCTGTCCTCCTTCGAAAAGTGTCCTCCTACATGTCCTCCTTTTCGATATTTGAAGACTAATCTGCAGGGCTTTTTTTTCCTCATAGAACGGCACCTTTTTTTGATGGTTTTTTTTCAACTTTTGCATGAGCTGTGCTACTCCCACTATTGGCTTTCGAAAGCCAATAGGAATTGCTGCTGAGCGCGCCCAAACACCCGGCTAGCAAACTTTGCACATGCAAGTTGTCTGTATTATTGTTGCTGAAATGAATAAAATGTTTCTTTTATTTACGATATTTTTTTCTTCAATTTATTTGTGTCCTCCTTTTCATTGTAAAAAAGTTGGTCACCTTAACAACATTTTACATTATTACCCCATTTTGCAGGTAGAGATTGTTGTGGCTTGGAAAGATGGGTGCTGAGGCCTTTCCTCACTATAGAGGTCCTGCTCTCAGCTTCTCCTTGGACCAGAATAAACAATGCTGGACTCAAATGCACTGTTCCCATTGCCAACCCCTTCTCCTGCCTCTGTCTCATTCATTGATGAATGGAGTACTGAACAGGAGAGGCAACAATGCTGGAGGAAACAACCACCTGCTCTGCTTATCATGGACTGTATGTGCATACTCAGGTAGCCTTTGAACTGGTGCAACAGAGGCAGGAAAGTCCATGCTGATGTAGTTTTAGAGCAAATTGTCTATCATGGATATCAGTATGGACAATATTTTCTAATAACAGAATAGCATCTATAAAAGGAGCAGGTTTAGCCAATGGGCTACATAGATACTCATCATGTAAAGAAAACAACGATCATAAGAATCAGAAGGGACATATAAGAGGAAGTTGATTAAAGAATTGGGATTCCCTAAAAGCAAGGATAAGTCCAATTATTTCAGCAATAGCATCACCATCAAATGTTTTCTAAGATAATTAGAAAGATTGGATTATATATGCCAACATGATACATCTGGATACAAGACGTAGATTAACCACAAAAATTGCTCAGTGAAGGAAGAAATCTGCCAGGGTTAATGTATTGGCTAATAACTGGAAAAATACAAAACAATCTTAAAGAAGAAGGAGGGAGCATGAGGAAGATGACAGAATGTAATATATATATACAGAATCAAGATAATGTATTAGGACAGTGGTGGCGAACCTATGGCACGGGTGCCAGAGGCGGCACTCAGAGCCCTCTCTGTGGGCACGCGTGCCGTCGCCCCAGTCCTAGGCCTTCAACTGGGTTTTATAAAACCTTTTCGCTTTAGGCCTCCGCCGCGTGTGCAAAAAAAAAAAAAGGTTCAATCAGTAAATTTCAACTTCTTGCGGAAAAAAAAAAGATCTTGCAAAGTTTGAATTGATTGATTGAACTTTTTAGTCCCACCCTGTCTGCCGTTACCACCACAGCCACGTCCACCCAATGGACCACGTCCACCCAATGGGCCACGCCCACCCGGCACTCGACGATGCATAAGTGGGTTTTGGGTTGCAGTTTGGGCACTCAGTCTCTAAAAGGTTCACCATCACTGTATTAGGATGTATCTACAAATTGCTATCTAAATATCATACAGAGAGGGAACAAATTCAAAAACTGTATGATAAAATAGATGCAAAATTTCAAAGAAGCAATAAGAGTGGATCAAAGGGAAGATTTACAGAGTGACATTTTAAGGCTACCTTCATTCATGGGTTGAAGAATTACTTGATTAGCATCACAGTCTCTGCATGTCTTTGCTTCACTAGCTCTTAACACAATACCTTTGTAAACGTTTCTTGGACTTCTGAGCCAGAAATGTAATTACTATCAAGCAATAACCTATGGTGCAAATTGCATATAGGAACACAGCAGAAAATAGGAACCATCAACCAGCTTTCCAATAATACTCTTCAGTGCAAGCCACTCTGCCCAAACTCATCCTGTCATCATAATGTTTAGAATTCAACCACTGAATGGGGGGGGGGATAATATAAATATTAATCAAACAAGAAATCTTTAAAATACAGCTTAAGAAAACTAAATGATAAAAGAGCAATCTGTTTAAAAGAGACAACTGTTAAAAGTCCATAAAAGGCAACAAAATTAATTCCAAGAAATCAGGTCAGAATCTCCTTTCATGTACATAAAATGCTTTATTTATAATTAAACAACTTCTTTTTGTTCTTCTTTTCTAGGTTAGACTGGGGGGTTTTGCCTTAACATTTAAATGTTGTTAAATCATTGAAAATATCCAGAATGAGCTGCTGAGTTATTCACAGTGGCATTCAGCAACATCAGAGGAATCTATGACCATACAACTTAACCAGCACATAAATCATAGTAAGAACTGCAACTCACGAATTAATTACCATATATCAATAATATTGCCTTGTTTAGTTGCATCTCTTTGCTTTTGCAGCATTGAGTTATGAAAAACACTAAGAGCACGATTGCTGGTAACTATATAAGGATGCATTTTCTCATGTTTAATGAGTGTCATAGCTTTTATTTTTTCCCCCTGAAAGATTTAGTTGTGAAAGCTGTGTTGAAAACAATGGCTGTATGGAATATCAGACCTGTGATTTTTTTTTTTTTATTAGAGGGCCTTCTCTATTGTATTCTAGAAGAAGAAAACAGGATAAAGGAGAGGTGATAGTTTTAGCCAAAGGGCAAAGCTAGAAGAAAAAGAAAAAGAAAAGAGACAGAGGAAGGAAAAAAGGAAGGAAGGAAGGAAAGGAAAGGAAAGGAAAGAAAGAAAGAAAGAAAGAAAGAAAGAAAGAAAGAAAGAAAGAGAAAGAAAGAAAGAAAGAAAGAAAGAAAGAAAGAAAGAAAGAAAGAAAGAAAGAAAGAAAGAAAGAAAGAAAGAAAAGAAAAGAAAAGAAAAGATCAAGGGTGAATGGAAGGGCGGGAGTGTTCATGATAGCAACTTGCCTTCGTCTCCATTCTTTCCTCCTCACATACAATGTTGGAATGAGGCAATCCTCATTAGGAAATACCTTCCCTTTTACAGTAAGAAAGAAAGCACAGACTGCCCCAGGGGGATGAGCTTAGTCTTAGCCTTTCTTTGGAGGTGCTCTAGTTGACTAAAGGAGTCAAGGATGTAAGGAGGCAATTAGCAAAGTGTCATTGTCTTTTCAGTCACGGTTTTAGATATGACAGAGAATGTAAAATATGCTACAGAGGCTGGGCTGATGCACAACACTCTACCTCCACAGTTCTTCTTTGTGAAAAGGTAATACGGAAGATTAATCTCAGGGCCACATTAGCAAATCATACAAAATCTTTGCTAACAGATGGTTTCTTTGCAACTATATTGTAGTCTTTTCTTGGTTTTCGTTGGGCAGATGAGTGAGGAATGCCTCCCAAGTAAGCAACCCTAAACCACTTTGCTCAAATTGCCAGTTCTGAACACGTTTCCTTGAATAATTATCTTCTTCAGAAAGTGAGGAACTGAACAATTCATTGTACATTACAAATATAGAGAAGTATAGAGAATACTTCCACATAGTAGTGTTTCTGCTCCACATCCTCCCCAACAAATATTTCAGTCTTCATATGTATAGAATAACAATTCCATAACTGGGGGTTCAGAAACTTAAGAAGGATTTTATTTGATCCAGCAATAAAAAATAAAATATGGGAATACTATGTGTGTGGAAAGACCAATGATCCAAACTTTCATTGTACTAGCATGACTTTACTTAGTGGAAGATTTGATCTTGATGCTTATGAAGTGGGCCAGGCAATGTTTGAGAGCATCAGAGGCCCTTGTCTTTCTGGATAGGCCCAGGATACCTGTTGAAATGGTGATATTATCAGAAGGAGAAGCTTTTTTTCAGCGATTTGGGGGCAGTTAGTTGTGAGAAAGGGAGCTTCTATTTTGTAACACAAGGACCCCCAAACCCCAGGCTGCGGCCCACTACCGGGCCTTGAGCTGTTCAGAACTGGGCTGTGGAAGTAGAGGGTGAGTGCACGTGCATCCCCGCTTGCACAAGCAACGGGCGAGCCCATGGGCACATGCTCCATTTGCACAATGGCAGGTGTGTGCGCCTGCCGCTCATGGAAATGGAGCTGTATGCATGCACGCACTTGCCTGCTACTCATGCAGAACCATCCCCACCCCCACCCCGTCGATCCGCAAAGCCGGAAAGGTTGGGGAACTCAGCTGTAATGGAACACAGGGATGACCTTGGGGAAATGGGGGAAGAAATGTTGCCTAGGAAGCAATCAGACAAGAGAGGCGGGAGGCCAGGGGCTAAAGGGTCAGAGAAAAAAAAACTCAGGAAGGATCCACTCTAATTGATCAAACAGGTAAAAGTAGCAGCAGGAAGTTTTCACTTTCAGACTTGCAAGATTCTGCTCATGTAGCCTTACAATAAAGTAGAAGTAGTGCATCTAGTCATGTTTCCTGTCTGGCTTACCTGGGGGGCTGACACATTCTACCCTCCGGGCTGAAATTATCCTGAAAAATAATGATTTCAACTCATTTTGAAGACCTTGGGAGTAGTTTAAAGGTGGAAATGTTCCTACTTCCTCATTTTTACCCTTGATTTTGTGAAGTCAAGCAAAACAAAACCCCTGTTGCTTAAATTCAGTCATTTTGACCATAAATCTCCACAGTATGATTGTAGATCAGGGGTAGGCAACCTTGGCTCTTTTATGACTCGTGGACTTCAACTCCCAGAATTCCTGAGCCAGCATGGCTGGCTCAGGAATTCTGGGAGTTGAAGTCCACGAGTCATAAAAGAGCCAAGGTTGCCTACCCCTGTTTTAGATGTTGTCAGATGGTATAAACAGGTGGATGGAGCTACAGGCTGCAAATTACCAATTCTTTATCTATATCAACATTGTTTTTTCTTTATGCTTGTGGGAAGAATCCAGAGAAATATTTTGGAAAATAGTAAAAAGGCAGAATATATTTCCCCAAAGGAATAATGGAGAAGATCTTTAAAAAAAGACAGAAACCAGCCCCCAGAAATCAGCCCGAGCCCCCTAGGTAGAGGCCAGCTTTTAGAAATGCAAATTCAATAATCCTTTCAGCTAGAAACTGAAGAAATTAGGAAGATAAAGACCCCTAAAATCTACATAACCCCATCCAAGTTCTAAGGACAGGAAACATAGGATTAACCCACCAATACCAAAAGGGCACACTCAGACTGAGGACAAAGTACATGACATAGGAAATACAAAGCCTCAAACAGGAACAGGAAACAACCTCAAAAGTCCCTGAAGGTATAAAAACCCACCACTCCCAGCTACATGTGGTCAGTTTTTCCCAGAGTTATCTTTCTGTCTGGCTCTCCTCTTTAATAAACTGCAACCTTCTTTCCAAAGCAGTCTCCATTTTGTTTATTCCCAGTTTGGACTGGGCCCTGATGAAGATTTTTCTTTCAACATGCTCTTATCTACTATCTTCTATTACAACTACTACACAACCATTAGAATATGCTATATTTACAAAGCACAATCAGGATTGCTCAGCCGAATTAAGGTGTCAAGTGATCTTGTTCTTATTTTGTTTCTTAAGACCTTGAGTAGCTTATTGATTCACCCACCCTGATGAACCTAATACATTTGCCTTTAATTTGCAAGATTTTGGATTTCCAAGTACCAAGTTATGCTTTAATGCCGTAAAAGTTAGGGACAAGTATGGGATGAGATGGAATGGAGTTTTGAATTTGGGAAATGAATAAAAGACTATATGATGTTACTCAGGTCAAGATAGGTCATCACCTGGAAAGGAAGTTACAGCCACCACTGAAGAGAGGCAATGTATATACTGCATTGTATGGAAACTTGTGAAATCAAAACTCTGCATTAAAGTCTCAATATGCCTGTGCATATTATTGGATTTTGAATAGAAAAAATTAAGTATGAGAAAGTTTGAGAAAAAGAAATTCTTTTTGCGTAAGAATTTGAACATTATGTTATGATTTAGTTTGTTATTTGGGCATATGTTCTTCTGGCTAATGAATCTCTAATATTTACACTTAGAATACCTGAACATCTACAAGGGTGTATTGCATCTGTCACATAGAAGGCTATATGGTAGGGTTCATAATAGATTCCAGGATTTGGGGGTGATTAAATCTGAATATAAAATGTCTTTTCAAAATTATTAAATTCATGCTAGTTTAGTTTCCCAGATAGGCTACTAAAGTTTCCCAGCAAATCTGCTGCCAAAGCCACTTACTCATTTTTCCCCCCAAAGTAGCCTGTTTCTCTTGGGGTGGAGTGGGGGTGCTTTATTGAACATGACTTGATTCTCTCACAGAGTCTTATTGTGCATTTACAAAAGTCACTAGTGGGTGCATCTGAATGTTAATAGCCAGACTGAGATCCCAAACTGACTTATTTTTAAACTTTCTTCAAGAATTTGAGGGCACCCATGAGTCATTCCATGAACTGAAGGAAAGATTCAAGGCCAGGTAGAAGGATGTACTCTTTTATCCATTTCACAGACAGATTACAGGATTCACTTTCTTAAGGTGAATTGATAGCTGTAGTTTTGCTGGTCTTAAAGAACTGGAGCCCTTTGTGGAGGATAGGGAGGCTACATACCAACTGGGTGACAGCTATTGGTTAATCTGTAGGCTCCATAGAACCAGAAAATACAGCGGGGAAAGGCCCTTTTGCTTCATATCCCATGAGTGGGTTTAAGTGGGAAATAAGGGCAGCATGATGTTGGGAGTCAGAGAGAAGAATGGGAGCGTATGCTGCGAAGGGGGACGCATGAATGCCTGAACCTCAACAAGCTGAGTAGCTGTCAGGGGTGAAGAGATGGCATCCTGAGTCCTCCTATGAGCCAAGAGCGGAAAGAGTTAACATTGCTCCTTCCTCCTGGCTCTGAATAGGCTCTGACAGCTCCGAGAGGCAGAGCTATTTAGGTCTTGTAGCTACTACCTGGGAGAATGCAAAGAGGAGGCGAGTCAGGAACTTCTGACTGCTAGTTGTCAGGCTCCATTCTGGATGCATGGATAAACAGGGTGATCCACCTCACTCTGCAATGATCTTGCTGGGTAATTGTCAGTGATTCAGCTTCTCTGAAATTGCTCCATTTAAAATAACACTTACAAAGGAGGCCTAGGGATAGGTGGGCTTTTCTTCTTCTTCTTGCTGGAAAAAGCTCTTTCAACTGTGGTTTAAAAGGTAATAGAAGTGGCTCCAGGACAGGATAGGCACTAGCTGTCATCACTTTGTAATTAGGAGATGGCTGCAGAGCCCCTGTGCTCCATTCTTTAGACTTGTGCCATGTGTAGCTTCACTGAGATTTCACTTTTCTGGGAAAACTTTATGCATTGTCTTTTATAAATACTTCTCAGATTGACCTCATTCCAGTGTGGGAGAGCTTGCTGGCCTGGGAGGTCTTTGTATCTGTGCATGTGTATGTGGATTGTACAGAGGTTTATTTCTTTGGCTTTGTAGGACCATAAAAGCCCCCTAATACATCTCCTGCTCTCTTCTGTCTTGTACAGCAATCTCTGTTCCACTCCCTTTCCACTTTCCATATATCCCTTCCACTTTCTATATCCCCTCCTTGCTTCTATTTCATATCTCTTAACCATCATCATCCTTTCTGGAATTCTGAATCAATTTCTAGGCCTGCTCCTGGGGAAAGGACCAGCTGCGGTTGCCAAGCAGAACCCCCAAAAATGACTTGAGTCCAGTGATTATTTGCTGGCTGCTGCCATCTATCTCCCTCCTCCCTTACTCAACGGAGGAATCCACAGCTGTTCCAAACTGGGAGAGGAGAAGGAGGGGGCTGTTGGATGATGATGTCAAGACTCAGGGATACAAATAGGCAGAGCTCCGGCTGTCATCCCGACTCTGCCTTCTCACCCAGAGTAGCTGCTGCCTTCCTGCCTGTCCCACCAAGCTGCCACCATGAGCTTCTCCAACCAGAGGGTCTCCTCGTACCGCCGTACCTTCGGCGGGACAGCTGCCCCTTCCTTCGCATCCCCTTCCTTCCCACGGGCTTCCTTCGGCACCAAGGGCTCTTCTTCCAGCTCCATGTCCTCTCGGGTATACCAAGTGTCCCGTAGTGCTGCAATGCCCACCCTTTCTAGCTTCCGCTCAAGCTACTCAGCCCCACTGCGTTCAGCCTATCAAGGCGCCGGCGAGGTCCTTGACTTCTCCCTAGCTGATGCCATGAACCAGGAATTCCTGCAAACCCGTACAAATGAGAAAGTGGAGCTGCAGGAACTCAACGACCGCTTCGCCAATTACATTGAGAAGGTCCGTTTCCTGGAGCAGCAGAATGCCCTCATGGTGGCTGAAGTCAATCGACTCAAGGGCAAGGAGCCCACGCGCATCGCCGAGATGTATGAGGAAGAGCTGAGGGAGCTGAGGCGCCAGGTGGAGCTGCTGACCAACCAGCGAGCACGGGTGGATGTGGAGAGGGACAATCTGCTGGATGATCTCCAGAAGCTGAAGCAGAGGTGAGACCGAGGCCCATGATTTGCTACCATGTTTTTTTTTCCTCTAAGCTCATCTCTGTCTATTTATGTTGATCTGTAAATTTAAGGTTTCTTCCTAGTCACGAGCAGGTACACCGCTTCCCTGGCCAGAGATGGAGTAAACAGGGAAGGGTAATGCAAATCACAGCCAGGATGAGTGGCCTTCCAGCCCTGACCTTCCAAATAGCAATGCTAAAACTCTCTTATCAAATGTCATATTTGCCAGGCCCTGAGTAAATGGCACTGAGCAACATTCACCTTGAAGTTGCAAACTTCTTGTGCTCTGATCTGAAATAGCCATCATAACTAATAAGAGACAATCTATCTCACTGGGCCCAACAAAATAATAATAATAATAAAGTTGGAAGGGACCTTGGAGGTCATCGAGCCCAACCCCCTGCTCAGGCAGGAAACCCTACACCATTTTGGACAGATGGCTGTCCAGTCTCTTCTTAAAAACTTCCAGTGTTGGAGCATTCACCGCTTCTGGAGGCAGGTTGTTCCACTGATTAATTGTTCTAACTGTCAGGAAGTTTCTCCTTAGTTCTAGGTTGCTTCTCTCCTTGATTAGTTTCCATCCATTGCTTCTTTTCCTGCCCTCAGGCGCTTTGGAGAATAGCTTGACTCCCTCTTCTTAAGGCTCAGAATGTGTCCAGTGACTTCCTGTCATACCACTCTCTCCTTATAAACCTTTCCATCTTTAGAAACTTAAGAAAGCTTTTGGGGGCTAAAATCTTCATCCTGAAGAGAAAGGCCAATATCTAAAAAAAAAAAAAACACCCTAGCACAGTATTTAAGTCTGCTGAGAAAATATTTGTGAGGTTTATTTTGGCACAGGGATCCATGCTGGTTCAGAAATCAGTAGTAAGGTCACCAGTCCCTGCCTTTTTAGAAAAAATTGGATGAAAAGACTAAATTATATTTGTGAAACATTTTGTTTGGATTTGACCTCGTGGAAAAATTACACATGTACTTTTATTTATGCAGGGAGTGGATAATTCTTCCTTATCAAACACTGGGCTTTGGTTTTTAATGGGGGATCTCTTTAGTTTAATTCCACACCAGTTAGCTCCGCTTTTTCCTTGTCAGTTGCACAGGGGATGGGGTGGAAGTGGGAGGTGTGATACTCTAAACAATTGTTGCAAGTTCTTGTCAGATCAACTCTTGACTCCTTTTGGTAGGGTGAAGGTGACTGATGGTTGCCTCTTTCCATGAGGTAGCTCTGGGTTTTTTCCCCTGCATGATGTAAATTGTCTATTTATGTCCCAAGTAAGCATGCCCTTGACTAGCTCAGGATATATGTGCCACAAGTCTATGTTGATGATCTATTTCTAGGAGTTTTTAAAGAGCTGAAATAAAGAAAAATGATATCCTGATGATTAGAAATGGGGTGGATTTAAAACTTTTAAATTAATTAATTCCACGTGAGAGCCAGAAACCAATTTTCTTCTGGGGTTGCACATTAAATATATTAGTGGTGTAGTAACAGAATCCCTCTTCGACAGTGCCGTTATCGTTTTAAAAAATGTACATTACAGAACTGAAGCGGGTGCAGGTGGTCAAGATTCCATGTTACCCAGCACATCTTCCAAGTCTATAAATCTTTGTTCTAGAACAGAGGCCTTCAAACTTGGCCCTTTTATGACTTGTGGACTTCAACTCCCAGAATTCCTGTGTGCCTGGCTGAGGAATTCTGGGAGTTGAAGTCCACAAGTCATAAAAGGGCCAAGTTTGAAGACTCCTGTTCTAGAATTTCTCTTCTACTCACAAGGGGAGAAAAAACCCAGTTTCAGTTTATTAGGAAAAGTGACTCCCAGGAAGTCATCTGATATTGCTCTTCATTGTATGTCAGCGGATTCTTCATAACCCCCTACAGTTTGTACCAGTATAATTACAGCTTTTGCAGCCCTAATGATCGTTGCTCAGCTTGATTTACGTAATAGCTGGGCTCACAAATCATGCTAAGTCATGGTTTGCTTTCTCTGGAGGTTTCAATAGTTGGGTTCACAGGACGTGCGCTGGCACACCTTGTACTAGCAATGGAACGGGTTAATGCTATAACAACAGGAGAGAGATGAAAATAATACAATACTTTGGGGGGGGGAAACTGGGCTATTCAGTATGAGGGCCCTTCGTATCCTGCTTCTGGAAGGATAATCCCTAGGCCCTTACTCTGTGGCCAATCCTCTTGGAAGCTTTCTCTTTTCCTCCAGATTTAACTCCCTTGTGATTGACAGGGCACAAGTGGACCCTGCCAGAAGAAAGCAACAGCCAGATAAGCAAGGTTGAGCATGTTGACAGGAAGTGCATATACATAAGAGAGGGGGAAATTTAGGCAAAGAAATCCAGGGGTCAATGTCTTCCAATCAGATATGTATTTTATTTATTAATGAAATAAATTAATCTCACCTCATTATCCAAAGTGACCCTGAGTAGCCTACAGAAGAATAAAAACATAAATACATCATTCAAATGTTCTCCTGGATCTGTGAGCAGATGTGCACTGAATTTGGGGATCATCATTTTATTTGTTGGTTCTTTATAGCATACACCAAGTGTGATCTTTGGCTTGAGTGTTTACTGCTGTGGAGAAGCAAAAAAGAACTTTCTTTCTCATTTGGATTGTAGCAAATTGAATGTCCAAGACTTATAACAAGGTAGCAAATGGTATCACTTGTCCTTTTCTTGTGCTCTTTCCCACCAAACCACGTAAAAAGAAATGGAAGTGGCTACCAAACAGCCTTTCCTAACTTAGTATCCTTAAGATCTGGGGAACCATATCTCCCAGCATCCATGCCAACATCAGGAGGCATGAGATAGGGTCAAGCTGATGCAAGAATCTTATACAGAAGACCGCCTCTGCAAGCCTTATCACTATATGACAACAGCTGCAACTAACAACTATTGAAATTGTAGTTTAAGATGTCAGGAACTTGGACAATTTAGAATTGAAGGTTTGAGGGTGCTGTGTTTATAAATATAAAAATACACAAATATGGATACAATAATTGAGAATATGGAAACTAGAACTCCAGGGCCATGATTCACTAACTTTAGTGTCCGAATCCTTTCCCAATCTCAAACCCCACAGAAATGTTAGATTACAGTTTCAATTTCTTCAGCCGTTACGAACAATGACCATCCTGGCTGATTGTGATAAGACCTTATAATCCCAAATTCTGAATATATGTGAGAAAAAGTGGACTTGGGTGATGCTACACTAATCCCATGTCAAAATACCTGGAAGACAGATCTTGAATTTCAGCATCTTGGTAGCCTTCCACTTGTCTCCCAACACCTTATGTCTCTTTCATATAGGGTCATCTCCAGAATCCCAGGCTGAGGGTCATCCCAAGAGTTTGCATGCTGCTTCTTTGCAAGTCTCTGGCTCCTGCTTCAGCTTTTCTCAGTAGAGCAAAGCTGTGCTACCCTAAAAGGGAAGGGGGAGTAAGCATTATCCATCAGTGAGCTCATGCCTTTGTGCTTAAGGCTTTGACTAAAACAGGCAATGAGAGGACATGTTCTTGCTCCATTCCCAGCCTGGCCACCAGCCAGATCCCACCCCTTCCCTTTGGAATGTAGGAGAATTGCCCGTTCCTGATGCATATCTTACTAAAGTGACTTGGTAGCATGTCAAAGGTTTAGGTTGAAGCACTGGCCTTGACTTCTAAAGTATGAGAAAGGCAATGCTGCTTATGTAGACCAGTCAGTGATTTCCCAATCTTCCCAATGCTCATTTTTCTGCCCCTTTTCCACAGGTTGCAAGAGGAGATTCATCTTAAAGAAGACGCAGAAAACAACTTAGCTGCTTTCAGAGCTGTAAGTTCAAATGTTTCCTCCAGCGTGTCTGGGGAAATGAGGAAAAGATTTGAGAAATAGCACAAAGGGAATATCACTTTGCATACTTAAAAGTTGCATGCTTAGCTTTTTTTTTTTTTTTGCCCCTTCATTTCTGAGAAGACATATTGTGCCTTCGCCCCCAGCTATTAGTGCTTTCTCAGATCTTTTCCAAAGTGGTAGACAATTGGTATTTGGATTTCAAAATATAAGGAATTATTAGAATTATAGTTAAGACAAGATTTCTGGAGAACATCAAGTTGCCAGCCTTCTATACTGTGTAGCCCCTTTTGAATAATTGCAAAGCCCGCTCCTGTTTTGTCTACAACATTGTGCAACCTAGAACATGAACGTTTAACATGTTATTAGAATATTTAGAATATTCTAAATGATACAATGTTTTGAATAATTCATAGTAGTAGAATCAATATGCCAGAGGGAATAGTTTAAGTACTCCTTCAGGGATACATTCAGTACAATGGAGCAGCATTTACCCTGAATTTCAAGGAATTTGGAATTGAGATGCGGGCAACTGCCCTGCCATTGTCAATATTGCCAGAATCTGGAGTGATGTTAGAAAATGTTAGTAGCCCTTTTGTTCAAGGATCATGTGAATTGGTTCAGTTGGGGTCCTTCCCACTCATTTCCTGGGCTTTCAGAAGTTCCAGTATTGTTTTCATTGGTCAGATTCCCAGATGATATCAGTCAAAAATCAGAGGGGGGTGGGCATAAGCTCTCAGCCTTTTTAGGAGCACACAGTTAAATGGCAGTTGAGTTCATTTCCTTATTCAGTGAATTTGTGCTCTTTTAATGAGGACCAAGCTCTTGGGTCTATTATTACTGCTGAGGTCATGCTCCTCTTTTCTCTGCCATTACAGGATGTTGATGCAGCCACTCTGGCCCGTATTGACTTGGAGAGGCGTATCGAAACATTGCAGGAAGAAATTGCTTTCCTCAAAAAAGTGCATGAAGAAGTAAGCAGCTGTCTTGTACATGTGTCTTGGTGTTTCTCAAAATGATGGCTTCTAGAATGGAAGGAGGGGTGAGGCTGTTGAAGGGGATGGTGAAAATCAAGCCCAGAATTTAGCTATAATAGCAGCTTTAATTGAAAAAAAAATATGGAAGATGGTATCAAGTATCAAAAGTTGCATGTCACCAGACCAGCCTTCTCCTGTTAGGTTGCACCATGTTTTGGTACGATGGCACAAAGTTTCCTAACATGTTGGGCAAACCCTACCAACCTGCGATGTCAACCAAGCTATTGTTGTTAGTTTGGGGTTCTGTAAGAGATGGTGCATACAGAGGGGGAGCTGATGTGATGGATTACAGTGAAACAGCAGTTTCCAAGGAAGGAAGGAAAGAACACATTTCACAAAGGGTGGTGGGGAGGAGACAAAAGGCAGCACAGCCTGGAGCTGGATAGGAGTAAGACTAGCTACTCCCTAGAACAGTGGTTCTCAGCCTGTGGGTCGGGACCCCATTTGGGGTCGATCGACCATTTCACGGGGGCCGCCAAGCAAGGCTGTCTGCCATTTTTTTGTCTGCCATTTTTTTTGTCCGCCATTTTTTTCCCCTTTTCCGGCGGGTGCCTTACCTCCCTTGGGCTGGGCCAGCTGGTGGTCGGCCTGCTCCGTCTCTGCCGCTTGCCAGCTATGCCTCGGCCAGCGCAGGGGGCAGAACCACACATGCGCGGCGCTCCCGGGCAGGGAAAGTCCTCGACTTACGACCGGTTGGGTAGTCCTCGACTTATGACCGGTTTAGTCCTTGACTTATGACCAGTTTAGTCCTCGACTTACGACCAGTTTAGTCCTCGACTTACGACCGGTTGGGGGCGCGGCATTAAAAAGGTTGAGAACCACTGCCCTAGAAGCTCCCAGGGTGTATCAATTAAGGTGAGAGAGTAAGGGTTTAGTTTGTCAAGATTCTGCCTATTGTGTCTAAGCAAATAAAGAAGTAAACTCTGGCTGAATGTCCTTCTTGGCTAGGAACTGGCTTAATTTAGTAACCCAATGGTTTAATCCACCATACATTAGTGAGAAATAGTTTATATCTTCTTGAAAGATCATTTTGGAGAAGGTTTTGTCACAACTGAAAGCCTTCTTTCAATTCGATGGTTCGAATTGAAGGATTTTTGTGCCTAACCAGTATGGATTAGGGGAGGTGGCTACTGCATTGGCCTGATGGTATACTCTTTGTGACCTCTTCAGGAAATTAGAGAAATGCAATCCCAGCTGCAAGAACAACAAGTCCAGGTGGAGATGGACGTGTCAAAGCCAGATCTGACCGCAGCACTGCGTGACATCCGTGCCCAGTATGAGAACATTGCTGCAAAGAACATCTCTGAAGCAGAAGAGTGGTACAAGTCCAAGGTCAGGAGAAAGAGCAGCTTCACTTGGCTTAAAAGACTAGGGATGATTGGAGTTAGTTTTCACTCATGGGATTCACTCCTGTTAATCCACCTGTCTGCTCTATTTGCTCCTCCTCCCCCCCCCTCTGTCTACAGGTGACTGACCTGACTCAGGCAGCAAATAAAAACAATGATGCCATTCGCCAAGCCAAGCAGGAGATGATGGAGTACCGGCATCAAATCCAATCATTCACCTGTGAGATTGATGCTCTGAAGGGCACGGTGAGTGAGCTGCCACGCCAGATTAATCATGGAGTCAAATTAAGAATACTGGACCTTGCATTGAACCATGTTAGGGAGGAACGTTTTTCCTCTTCCCTACGCTCATTGACGCAAATGCAAGGGAAGCATGGAGAACGCAAACTGCTCAGGCAGCTGCAGTTTTGCACAGCTGTCAGATGGAGAGGTCATTCATGATCTCTGAGGGAGACTGACAGAAGATCTGTTTAATGCAGAGGAAGTTCTATGGCCAGCTGAAGATCCTCATATAGGCTGACTGGTAAAATCTCAGCTTATGGTCCCAATCAACAATCTCTTACAGTATGTCCCTTGAATGGATGGGAGACGGGGGCGGGGGCGGGCTCTTTTTTTATATTCACCAAAAAAGGGGGTAGAAATCTCCCCTTTTCTTTCTCCTCACTGCTTTCCTCCTCTTGACTTCCAGAATGACTCTCTGATGAGGCAGATGAGGGAGATGGAGGAGCGCTTTGCTGGCGAGGCTGGCAATTACCAGGACACAATCCAGAGGCTTGAAGAGGAGATCAGGCATTTGAAGGACGAGATGGCACGGCACCTGCGCGAGTACCAGGACCTGCTCAATGTCAAGATGGCTCTTGACATTGAGATTGCCACTTACCGCAAGCTGCTGGAGGGTGAAGAGAGCAGGTGAGCACTATCTGCACCTGTGTGTCCTGTAAAGGTAGCTTTAAGTCCATTCAAGTTGGTAGATGATTTGTCTGGGGTGGGTTTTGTTCTGACGGAATAGTAGTAGGTTTGTACACCGATTGTGAAGTGTTAGTGTATTACTGCTACACAAGAATCTACCACAATTCTGGACTGAGTAAAAGAGACGTGGCTTATCACAGTATCTGAACTCTGCCTTTGTGCTTGGTGACAGCAAAGGATAACAAAGAAGGAAATGCATCGTTCTGCTGTGATGGTTGATGACATTCATCTTCTCTTAGGAAAGAAATAGACCAGTGAATCTCTTGAAGCCAAATGTTACTTTTCCTTTTGGCTGAGCAGTTTGGATTAGTCCAGGGGTAGGCAACCTTGGCTCTTTTATGACTCGTGGACTTCAACTCCCAGAATTCCTGAGCCAGCAGGAATTCTGGGAGTTGAAGTTCACGAGTCATAAAAGAGCCAAGGTTGCCTACCCCTGCAGTAGTGGGACTTACATTTTGTAATAATGCTGAATTTGCATGAAGATGCCATTTTAGAATTACAACAAGAAGACTGGAAACAACACTTCGGTATGCAAGCCAGAAAAATGCAATTCGTTCAGATTTAAGTGTTGGGTTTTTTTCCTAAAAGGACCATAAGGGATAATGAGGGTTGTTGGGGAGGCTGCTGTAGAACATAGGAAATCTGAAAACAGAAAAGAAAGACAAGGCTACTTTAATCTCCCTTTCCTTTCCCTTCCTTACAGAATTTCACTGCCCATTCAAACTTTTTCTGCCATCAACTTCCGAGGTAAGTGACATGGACCTGGTCTATGTGGTTAAAGGGATCTATGGGCATGCAAATCACGTGGGTTGTTTTGTCATGCTAAAAACGGAGCAGAAACGGAAGAAAGCCCATCCCCAAGATTCATTTTAGAACAGTGATTGAAACGAGGATGGAATTACGTGTTTCATGCCTATCATAATCTGTTCTGCTTATTCCCGACTAAACCCTTTTTTGGTTTTAAAGGATGGCATTTAGAGGCAGGGGAGAAAGAGATTGCTTTTCAGTTAAAAATAGCACCCTTCCCTATATTTATTTATATATATTTATCAAACTTAGAAACCACTCACAGAGCCACTCTCTGCAACTATAACTCTCCCTCTCTGCCTCTCTAATTCTAACTGGAGTTCCTGAAATGGGCCTGCAAGGACAAATGTATCTGAAACCCCTCAACTCTGCAAGGAGGAGGGTCAGGTTCAGAACAAAACACTCAGACAAAGAAAGGATTATACATCCCAGCCTACCTTCCCCTCCAAACCAGTCTCACCTAAAGCTGCTTTTCTCTACAGTTGGTTCTTTGGGGATGGGGGTTGGTACCAGGCATAATAATATATAGTTCTATCCAGAAATGTATAAATGAGCTGAATGAGTCCATCTCTCCTCTTAAGTTTCTTTCTGACATGTTTCTTGGGTGAGACACCATAAACAAAGATGACTGTATTAAGAAATGAAGCATGATGAATACCACAAACATACATACCGCTAACAAAACCAAACAGGATAGCTATTAGTTTCTCGGCATTGCATCAAAACAAGAATAAACTCTCCCTTGTCTCCAAAAAGAGTCTTATAAAGGCTAAAAGATAAGGGCAATCAAGCCGAAATATCATAGCTGTGGTAATTCTAGTTCTGAATTCAAGATCTGCCTTGATGCTGTGGCCAAATTTAGTAGAACTGAATAACAGCTTGGAAGATTGTTTTGTTTTGGCATAAATATTTATTGGATTATATACACTGTTCGGTTAGGTTGGCAAGAGCTGGTGTGGGGTGTGTGTGTATGTGTGTCAGGGACATGAAGTGAACATGGTACCCATCTCCTCTTAAGTCTTGGTGTGAGCAAGTCATGGAGAACAGTGAGCTTGTGCTTGGAAGAAAACATCCCTAACCACAGAGCCCACCCTCCAAATTCTCTGGACTCCAAATTCTTCATGGGATTCTCCCATGAAATGCATGCCAGAGTGCACCCATTATCAACCAATGCCTCTTTCTGTCCCACAGAGACCAGCCCAGAGCAGAGGAGCGCTGAGGTCCATACCAAAAAAACAGTGACCATCAAAACCATCGAGACACGTGATGGGGAGGTAAGCTGACAGGCTGTGGGCGTTGATGAACATCAGAAGGGTTAGCAACCCCAATAGAAAACCCCAGGAAAAGTCAATAAAGGTAGTCTTGAGTGTGTCATTCCGTCCTATTATGGAGCAGGGGGAACATTCTAAGTTGAGAACCGCTCACCCTGTTGATGTGAGACTGAGGATAAGGAATGGGAGATGCTTCTGAAGGAACACGGTTGGATGCAGTTGTCTTCCTTTTTCTTCTGTCCCTATAAATAGGGAAGCCAATGGTGGGAACAAGCAAAGGTGCCCCACCTGATTGGGGAGAAGGCCCAGGAGGGTGGGAGTAGAGCTTTCCCTAACTGAAATCTCTGTCTTTCCTCAGGTGGTCAGCGAAGCCATGCAGCAACAGCATGAAATGCTGTAGGTCTTGTAACTCCCAGAGCCACTTGGCCCATCTCAACCCTCTCCTTCTCATGTGCAAAAATCAGGGGATGCCAGTTCCCACACCCCCCTTTTGTAAGAGCACCACTGGACAACCTCACCCGCTCAACTGAATGTACAAGAAGCCTTCTGTGTTGCCCAAAGCCTCTCTCCTTCGGCTCCCTTTCTGCACTCCCTTTCCTTTCCTTTTTCGTTCTATTCTTTTCCTGCCCTTGGGCGGGAGGAGGGCAGAAAGAGAGTTGCAGCTCTGTGTGTGTGTGTGTGTGTGTGTGTGTGTGTGTGTGGTACATGCATGCATGTGTTAGAGGTGAGGCTTCCTGCCCCTGTATGGGGTCTGACTGTTGCCTGAAAAGAAAACTCTCATCTGCCATTACATGGTGACACGTGCCCGGAGTCACATACGTGTGCTCTGATAGCCATGTGTAGTTACACTCCCAACCTGAGTGTGGGTCCCTGCCCCTTCTGGGTCCTTCTGCTGCAGCAGTAATGAGAGCTACCTGCAGGCCCTGCACAGACAGAGGAAAGGGGTGGGGGGGGATGTGTGAGCATAGCCCAGAGAATGAGGCTGAGTCACCTGCCCAGTCTCGCCTCCGGGACCAAAGCCACAGAGTTGCCCCTACCCTCAGGGAGCAGGACTCCTTGCTTGTGGGCGGGCGGATGGGTGATGCTTGCATCTCTAAGCTCAGTGATTGTCTGTCCCGTTTGCTATGCCACTGAAGCTCTTTTTGGACAAGGTTTCCCCCTTCCTGTCTTGGGGTTTTTTTCCTACAAGTGTAGGCTAGAGTGCTAGGAGAATTAGGATCTCTAAAGGAGAAAGTGAGAGAGGCCTCTGAGAGGAGAAGACTTGGGCCTAGAAGGGGACAAGCCCTCCTCCATGCCTGCTGTGAAGTGAAGCTCCTAATTTGGGAGGTTGGATATCATGGCCGCCAGGGAGAGGAGCAAGATGCCAGGAGCAATGCACCCACACATGCAAGCTTACCTGCCTGGAGCATGATCCCTTGCCACATGCCAAATCCGTCCCACGGGGACTGCTGAAAGGCCTGCAAAAGATTGTGGAGAAGAGAAGGAACTGGCAGGTGATCAGGTGACGGAGAGGGAGAGAGAGAGAGAGAGAGAGAGCCAGCAGAGAACAGTCTGTCATTGTGAATGAATGGAGAGAGAGAGAGGACATGGAGAGAGAATGAATACTCCTAGCCCTATGCCCCAACACGTACTGGTCCTACAAAAGAAATAAATAAACTATGCAGCACAAAACTGGTTGTGTAGATGTTCTTCTTTTGCTGGCGGTTGCAGAGCAAATCTGATTCAATTTAATCGCACGCTGAGGAGAAAGGAGAATGGAGAAGGAGATTCAGAAGTCAAAGAGACTTCCATGCTTTGTATAACAGGGGCATTTCTAAGGTGTCCTGCTTCTCTTCCATTTTGGTGGCGTGGTTTTCATTATCCCCGATTTACCCCAGGCACCCTCCTAGTCGCTTCAAACTTGGCCCTTTTATGACGTGTGGACTTCAGGGGTCTTCAAACTTGGCCCTTTTATGACGTGTGGACTTCAGCTCCCAGAATTCCTCAGCCAGCGTGAGGCACGCTGGCTGAGGAATTCTGGGAGTTGAAGTCCACACGTCATAAAAGGGCCAAGTTTGAAGACCCCTGTTCTATGTCCACAGCTGCATTTTGGAAATGTGCTACCACCACAGTCCCTCATATATGGAAGAGCCTCCTGTACAGATTCTGCTTGGCACTGTCTTCAAAACCCAACCTCTTAATGGTGCCACAGACAGGAGAAGGGACGCTTAAAAGTGGGGCTCTTTGCTCAGGTGGTATCTAAACATTGGTTCGCTCTACGCACTTACATTCTCTTCAGCATCAGAAACATCCCAAATAAACCCAGAGATTGCAGCTTTGTTTCTCCATCATATTTAAGTCTGTTTTAGCACAGTCAAAATGTACCAGTGCTCTAGTCATACTAAATGTGCCCCAAATCACGATTTTAGAAGTTGTGTCTTCATCCACATTCTTTAGGAAGGGCCTGCTACCTCATGAGACTCTTGAGACTGAGAGATTACCAGGAAATGATAGACAGGGACCTATACAAATAAGATCTTTTAACTCATGTACATGTCCCGCTAACTGTAGCTGGAAGATAGTTTGCTAAACATATTTTAAGAGCTTATGCTCGTAGTTCTGTCCTCCTCTCATTCCCAACCCGTATCTGAGGCTGGAGAGCTTCATATTTAGCTGATTTAGATGGAAAGATAGTTTCCACCTTCTCCTGACATAAGTCTTATTTCATGGATGACATTTAGTGTCCAGACAGCATGACTGAAGAAAATGAGTCAGAAGCAGGGGTCTGCCCAGCTCCTATTGGATACAATAATCACACCCTGTCCCCTCTATTTGAAGGCCACTGCCCTGCATGGTTATTTTGACTTCTGGACAGATATGAAGCCTGACTTCCACAGACAGCCGTGTGATTAATCCAACTAAAATATCATTTTGCCATCTAGTGGTTGTCTGGATTTTCAAAGCAGAGTTACGGTAGCTGTATTGCTATGGGATTACTCAGTTTGGAATAAGGTATAAAGTACCAGACTAGAAATAGGGAGACTATCAGGCACAAAATAGTCAGATGTTTTTAAGCCAGTCGCTCCCTCTCAGCCCTAGGATGGAGGCAATGGCAAGCCACATCTGAAATTTTGCCAAGAAAACTGCAGGATAGTTCAGGCAAGTACTGACATGAAGGCACTAAAAAACTTTAAAAATGGGATTAGGTGATTTTGTTTTCAAAGGCATTTTTAATTTAAGAAGAATTTATTGTAAACCCACAGAACTAAATTAAAGGAAATGTATGTCTTTATATTTTCCCTTAGTTTTCTTAGCCCAATACTCTTCAATATCTTCATAAAGGATTTAGATGAGGGAATTGAAGGGGAACTCATCAAATTCGCACATGACACCAAACTGACAGGAGTAGCCAACACCGCAGAAGACAAACTCAGGATCCAAAAAGATCTTGACAAACTCAAACAATGGGCCCTATCCAACAAAATGAGTTTCAATGTGGAGAAAAGCAAAGTCTTACACTTAGGCAGGAAAAACCAAAAGAACAAATACAGATTGGGCAAGACCTGGCTTGGAGGTAGCAACTGTGAGAAGGACCTTGGAGTCCTGGTGGACAATCACTTAACTATGAGCCAGCAGTGTGCAGCATCAACCAAAAAAGCTAATACAATCCTGGGCTGTATAAACAGAGGCATAGAATCAAGATCACACAAAGTACTAGTACCACTTTATAAAGCCCTAATAAGACCGTACCTCGAATACTGCAGCCAATTTTGGTCACAAAAAAGATGTTGAGAGTCAGGAAAAAATTCAGAGAAGAACAACTAAGATGATCAAAGGCCTGGAGACCAAAACGTATGAAGAATGGCTGCGGAACTTGGATTCGGCCAGTTTAAAGAAAAGAAGAAATAGAGGAGACATGATAGCAGTATTCCAGTATCTGAGGGGCTGCCACAAAGAAGAGGGGGTAAGGTTGTTCATCAGAGCACCAAAGGGAAGGACAAGGAACAATGGTTGGAAGCTGATCAAAGAGAGAAGCAACCTGGAATTAAGGAGAAACTTCCTGACAGTGATGACAATCAACCAGTGGAACAGCTTACCTCCAGAAATTGTGGGTGCTCCATTGCTGGAAGTTTTAAAAAAGAGATTGGACAATCACCTGCCTGAGATGGTATAGGACAGGTCCTCCTGCTTGAGCAAGGGGCTGGATTAGAAGACCTCTAAGGTCCCTTCCAGTTCTATTCTATTCTGTTCTGTTCTGTTCTGTTCTTTGTTTAAAATTTACTGCACCATTTCCTTCAACAAGATATCATAATATTAGCATTCATAGAGAGCCTTGAAAGTATTTTGTATATATTGTTTGATTTCACACATCACATTTTATTTAAATAAACTGGCATTGCACAATATTGTACATTAAGTCATAAACCATGATTTAAAAATAAAATAGCCAGGTTGACACTACATGGTATGCTATCAGCAAACCAGATCAGGCTTGTTTAACTACAGTTTGCTGAATAAATGTTGTATCACATGCTAAGCTATAAAGCAGTGTTTGCAAATTACAATGGATGGGTTTAATATTAAACCAAAATCAAATCACATTATGGCTTAGTATGATGTATAAAGGGGGCAAGATGGCTCAGCAGTTAAAGACGCTGAGCTTGTCAGTTGGAAAGCTGATAGCCTGGGTTTAACACCAGAGCGTAGTATGATCGGGTGAGCACCCATCCTTGCCCCAAGGCCTGACCACCAGCACCTTAAAGGAGGCGGTGGTGAGGCCCCTCCTTAAGAAGCCCTCCCTGGACCCAGATGTATTGGCTAATTATCGCCCGGTCTCCAACCTTCGCTTTGTGGCGAAGGTTGTTGAGAGTGTGGTTGCGCAGCAGTTCCCTCGACACCTGGAGGAAACAGTCTATCTGGACCCGCTCCAGTCGGGCTTCAGGCCGGGATACAG
>NW_015386801.1:414761-439547 GCF_001527695.2 Protobothrops mucrosquamatus
GGGTCTCCTCAGGGTGCCGTCAGCCAGACAGTGCCGGCTGGCGACCCCCAGGGGGAGGGCCTTCTCGGTGGGAGCCCCCACCCTCTGGAACGAGCTGCCCCCAGAGATCCGGGTGATTCCGGATCTCCCCTCCTTCCGCCGCGCCCTAAAGACATGGCTTTTTCAACAAGCGGGTCTGGCCTAGGGAATTTTAGCGGGGGTTTTTAAGGGCAATTTTAAGGATAATTTTAAATAATTGGCCTTCTTAAATATTTTCTTTTAATTCGGTTTTTAATATAGATATTATTGTATTATTGTATTGTGGTTTTTATGAGGCTGTTAGCCGCCCTGAGTCCTATGAGGAGAAGGGCGGGGTACAAATTAAATTATTATTATTATTATTATTATTATTATTCAAAAGAATGTAAATGCGAGTAGATAAATTGGTACCACTTTGGTGGGAAGGTACCAGTATTCTGTGCGCCTTGGCGTATAATCAGGCTGGCCACATGACAACGGAAGTGTCTTTGGACAATACTGGCTCCCTCAGCTAAGAAACAGAGATGAGCACCATCCCATAGACTAGAGACAGACATGACTGGACAGGGGAAACTTTTACCATTACCTTTTATGATGCATAAATTCAATTTTGTGCCTAGGATCCAAACTGATAACCGGTGCAGAGGTTTTAATATTAGTGCACTGACTATGGTTTGTAATTTACCTGTTGCATTTTATTTCACCAACTTCATGCTTCCTTGTCTGTGTACAATACTTGAGTACAGTAACCCAGAAGTCCCCAACCTTTTGGGCACCAGGGACCGGTTCTGTGGAGAAACGTTTTTCCACGGACCGGGGAGTGCGTGTTTTTGTGTGCTGCCTGCATCCCACAGATGGGGCTTTGCTTGTTTGTGCGGACCGGTTGCTAGCATGCCACGGCCTGGTACCGGTCCATGGACCGGGGGTTGGGGACCCCTGCAGTAAGCTTTCCTCAGCTCTATTCAGCCACTTGAAAAGCAAAATTTCTCTGCTCCAGCAGGTGGCAGCATCATTCAATTTTTTTTCATGCTCTAGTGATAAAGCAACCTTTCTCTAGGCCAGGGGTCTTCAGACTTGGCCCTTTTATGACTTGTGAACTTCAACTCCCAGAATTCCTCAGCCAGGCATGCCAACTTTGAAGACCCTGCTCAAGGGTGTAATTCCTTTCTGTTTGTCTTTTAAATGAATAATTTCAAAATGTCTTTTTCCCTGATGTAATTCGTAAGTCTCTCGACTCTAAGGGTTTGCGGTACAGAGCACAAAGCCCAGGACTGGAAATTCGTTATTGTGTCATTATGCCAGGGTTCATACAACTCACCCTTTGTGTGATATGAGCATCCTCCCTGTTTTAGTTTTAGGTCAATTCTTTTTCAGCCAGTTCTAGCAGACTTTTCTCATACTGTGTTTATCCTTTTCTTCAGTTTCACTAGCTTGGAATCTTCCAAACTACCCATCTCTCCCAGATCTTACTTGCTTTTTTCTTACATGTTATAAGTGCTGCTGCTCCAAAGAGCTACATTTCGTGCTTGTGATCCAGGGGACTTCACGGCCCACTGTGGTTTTGCATCCTTCTGTTTCTATGCATAGATGGCCCAATGTTTTTTCTTCCTGGGTGATGGAGGTGATGGTGATCACTTTCCTATCTTCTCCTCCTCTCTTCTACACAAATATTGAGCCAAGGCCACCTTTTATACTTTTGGCTTTAGGCCCTACCATCCTGCCTCTTTCTTCACCAGATCACCAGACCTCTGCTGTCTAGAAACTCTCCATCCAGTGCAGTTGGCAGGATTCTCAATGTTCCATTTGCCCAACAGAAAGCTGACCCTGCATAGATCGGATCATACTTCTCTTTGTGACCTAAAGCCCCTAGATCAGTGGTTCTCAACCTTTTTAATGCCGCGACCCCAACCGGTCGTACGTTGAGGACTAAACCGGTCGTAAGTTGAGGACTACCCAACCGGTCATAAGTCGAGGACTTTCCCTGCCTGGGAGCGCCGCACATGCGTGGTTCCGCCCCCTGCGCTGGCCGAGGCGTAGCTGGCAAGCAGCAGAGACGGAGCAGGCCGACCACCAGCTGGCCAGCCCAAGGGAGGTAAGGCACCCGCCGGAAAAGGGGAAAAAAATGGCGGTCAAAAAAAATGGCGGACAGCCTTGCTTGGCAACCCCCATGAAATGGTCGATCAACCCCAAATGGGGTCCCGACCCACAGGTTGAGAACCACTGCCCTAGATCCTCTTTACTGCATCCTCTGGATCACGGAGAATATTTGGCACAACTGTGTGTGAGAGTGCCAGTGTAATATGTAGTGGTTAAGGCCTAGGAATAAGGAGACCCAGGTTTTAGTCTGTCCTTAACCATGGAAGCTCACAGGGTGATTGCGGGGGGGGGGGGATGTCAGCTGCTCGCTCTCTCCCTCTCCCCCCCTCCTCCTCCTCTTCTTCTTCTTCTTCTTCTTCTTCTTCTTCTTCTTCTTCTTCTTCTTCTTCTTCTTCTTCTTCTTCTTCTTCTTCTTCTTCTTCTTCTTCTTCTTCTTCTTCTTTTTCTTCTTCTTCTTCTCTCTCTCTCTCTCTCTCTCTCTCTCTCTCTCTCTCTCTCTCTCTCTCTCTCTCTCTCTCTCTCTCTCTCTCTCTCTCTCTCTCTCCTCAATCCACAGGGTTGTTGTAGGGAAAAATAGGAGGACAGCACACTATGTACAGTCTGCAATTCCTCTTACAAAAAGTGGGATATATAAAATTTTTTAGAAGTGAATATAGAGGGGGAAATGGGCTTTTGTTTAGAATTCGGGAAGAGATCATTTCTTCAAAGATTTTCCCTGGGATCGTAGAAAGGAACACTGTATTTCCATCCTGCATTTGAAGTGTGCCCAGTGTGAATTGTCTTTGAAATGAGAAAAGGGGGGGGGGGCTGGGCCAAAGAGGCCCCCTGTGTCCCTCAGTCCCGATTTGGCAAACTGTATCCACCCACTTTTATCTTTGCTAGAGAAGCTAAGCTACTCCAGTCATACACTCTGCTCTTCTCAGCTTCGGTCAAAGAATGTGACATGTCAGAAAACAGCTGCTATTTGGGAGGAAGCGAGGGAGGGAGGAACTAAACCGGAGCTGGAGGCTTTTTCATTGTGGATTTCCCTTCCTCTAAAAGAGTGGGGGGAGGTAATTCAGTGGAATGGGGAGTAGTGGGACCGGGAAAAAAAACCAGTAAAGATGTTAGGAGTTTCAGAATGAGGGCATGGGGGTTGTGTGAACTGGGAGGATTGTGCCCCTGTGCAAAGAGTCTAGCTCCCTCAGTGTGTTGGGATGGGCTGGCTGCAACCTGAGACCATCCTAAAAATAACCCCCTGCCTGGCAGCATAGCAACCTTCTGGGACTTGTCAGGCTGGGTGGGCAGGCACCTGGAGCAGCGTCAGTGCCCCCTGGCAGATGCCCAGCAATTGGGGGGTCTCACACAGAGAGGGTGAACATCAAGGAAGGGAAACAGCTCCCGGGGGGCTGCACGGGGCCCTATCTGACTGAGAGACTGCAGAATCCTAGATTGGGGGTGTGTGTGTCTTATGCAACATCACTGCAACTAAAGACCGTGTAAAAGTCAGTGAGGCCCTAAACCATGCAGAAAGCTCAGGAGCAGAATATTTTCATCCATGGCACAGAAGAAGCCGGGCAGACAGGACGGGGCCCCGGCAGAGCTCCTCCAAGCCCTGCCATCCCTCCTAAGAGAGCCAAAGTCACAGCGGAGCAGGGAGGCCCCGCGGCTCCAATTTTTCTGCAGGAGCTGAAAGACACAACTGTTAGCATCGGCCATGACTTCCTGCTGAAGGTGGTTGTGACTGGCAACCCCCAGCCACACCTGACCTGGTACAAGGAGAAGGTACCTCTTGCTTCCAACAAGAAGGTCAAAGAGGAAGAAGAAGAGGACTATGGCAGCCTCCAGATCCTCAACAGCAAGGTGGCTGATGCTGGAGTCTACAGCTGTGTGGCCAAGAACAAGCATGGTGAAGCCGTCAGCACAGCCACTGTGACAGTCACCGATATGAAAGGTATGGATAAAGTGGGAGGGGGGGTTATCTGGGGGGGCTGCAATACCTGACCCCTACCTGAGCAGAGCAGTTGCTGCATTAGCAATGACCACTAAGCTTCCCAAGGGGGAACAATCAGCCCTGCTTTTCCAAGAGACCCAGTTCTTCAGCTCAAGAACATCAGATTCATATTTAGCAGCACTGAAAAAGAGCAGGGTTTATAATCCAGTGCCAGCCTGAAAAAACAATAACTGAGTGCCTCTGATTGCGTATCAAATTCATAACCCTTATCAATAAGCAAATACGGCTTCTCCCAATGAATCAGAGCGCCAGGGTTTCCTCTTGCAGGGTGTTTGGTCCTTAGACTTAGCTCCTGTACTTCTTTCTTCTAGAAATCAATCCCTGGCATAAATCAAACAGCCCTCTGGGTCACAGTGTAGGGCAGGAATGGGGACTTCTATAGGCGCTACTTGACTGAACACCTGTCCTTATCTAAGCATGGTTCTTCCAGTCCTTGGACTTTGTGGCATGAACAGAACTGGGAGGAAAAGGAAAACCTGAATGCATGCCGTTCCTGGGCTTAATTCAGAGGAAGACATAGCCTGAGAATCTGTACCCTTAATCTCACTGCTTGCCTTTTATGACAGAATAAGAATCAAACATTAACAGGTAGGAGGAGAATAACACCCCCATCTAGAGAATCACAGTTGCTTAATTAGCCTTAGGGTAAAGCACCTTGAAAGCTAAATTGGATCAGGGAGTCATCTCCATTTTGAAGTTAGGGAAAGCTGGGTGAACCCTTAGAAACAGGATGGGAATTACATAATGTAGGGGATAGCGAAGCACATCTTTTTTGTGGCCTGGCAAATTCACTGCTTCAGACAGGAAGGCGGTGCAGAGAGTGGTGAGAATGGCCGAAAAGATCATTGGCAGTTCCCTCCCTCCCATCCAGGACATAGCACAGAAACATTGCTTGAGCAGGGTCCGTAAGATTATCTGGGACACTACACACCCTCTTCACGACCTGTTTTCCTTGTTACCTTCTGGGAGGAGGGGGCTTCGTGGTATCCGTAGCAGAACATCCAGATTCAGCCATAGTTTCATTCCATACAGCATTAACCTTGTGAACTCTCAAGCTTCCTCCTTCCATTATATATTCAAGATGGACAGTATTTAATATTTATTTGCTACGTATATGTAGGGGTGTGGGTCTATACATATGTTGTTCATAGTATGTTTAGGTGTGTGTCATGTATATGTTTCATTTTGAGAGCGGGCAACTAAATTTCATTTTTGATGTGTGCCGTTGTGCCCACAGTAAAAAAATGACAATAAAGGTTATCTTATCTTATCTTATGTTAAATGGGCAACTCTGAGGGACAGCAGCTAGACCCATTCTTCCCTCCTTCCCAAGTTAGGGCAGCAATCATTAACATCTGCAACCTGAGTCCTTTCAGGAAATTAAACCACCTCCTGTCTGGCCAGCATACTGCCGCTGTGGCTGCTTCTCACCTCGTCATCTGAATCATCCCCTTCCCACATAGCTTTCGTATGATCTGGTTCTTCTCGGTGCTGAGGGTGTGATAGAAACTGCTACCAACTCACCAACAGCCCTTTTCCTACATACAGTACTTCAGATGTGCTTGTCATTGTACACAATATGGTGGAAGCTTCTGTTGAAAGGGACACATTGTAAAGTCACTCCTAATTCAGCATGGTCCAAAGAGATGCAGCAGAGAGGCTCTGGTACCCTGCGCTACAGCTTTGACAATCTCCTGGTGCTAGATTATGAGACTAACAGCCAGAAGGAGTTCCTCTTTCTTGAATCATTAACTAAATAGAAGCAAAAAATATTTCCACACATAAAACAAGAGAAGAAGACATTTAGGTTGAAATGACTCCAAGACAGAAGAACTCTTGTAAGTTCAATGAGTCTAATTTTGATCTGTTTGGCAAAGCTGTTCCAAGTTGGCCACCTTAGTGTATTCTGTTCCTTTCCAGAGATAAATCTACAATATGTGTTGTAATGCATTTGGATTTAGCACCCGCTCAAGATTGTATTTCTCTGAGCATGGTCCAATGAACCAGAGAATCACATGGCAGCATTTTTTTTTCCAAAATGGAACTGACAGTCATTTAGTCAAGCAGATGAAGGTCATATCCTATATGCAGGGCTTTTTTTCTCATAGAACACCCAGAACGGAGTTCCGGCACCTTTTTTGGATGGAACCTTGTAGGGTAGGCAAGGTGGGTTGTGTGATGTGTGTGAGTTCCGGCACCTTTTTTTTTTTTTTTTAGAAAAAAAGCACTGTCTATATGGAAAGGGGTGGGGTTTGTGTTGCAACACTACTTCCATCATTTGGACAAAAGGCTCCAATCCTGCAGCTGCCTCTGTTCCCAAATTTGTGTTGCTGAAATAACAGCACGATTGTTTATGCTGAAAGACAGAGCATCAGTCAAGCAGGATGAATGCCTAATGGAAAGTCATGACTTTAGGGCAGATCATTTTAGATTGTATTAAGAGTGAGTCTTGGGAAAAACTGGACAAGGGAGAAAAAGAGATGAAAGTAACTATAGTGAAAATCATACAACTGCAGGAAGAAAAAAAATGATTCCTGTATGAAAAAGTAGTAAAAGATTGATTGTTCTCTGAATGGAATGAATGCAGAATGGAAGTAAGAAAGGTGATACGGATACTGCTTAGAACAGAGTGAAAGAATTATGTTATGAAGCACCCAAGAAGCACGTGGAATTACAGTAAACCAATAGAAAATATGAACCCTGTCCTTTTCATGTGTGGTAGAAAAAGCATGAGACCATTTCATTAACATGATTGTGGATTTGATAAATGCGATGCAAGGCAGAGTTGCTGCACTCTTGGTTCATAAAAAAAAGTCATCAGTATGACTAAAACCTGTAAAAAGCTGAACAACTATTAGGTGGCATCGAACTGATATGCTCTCATTGTTGCCCTCTCATTGTAGCCAACACTCCAGAAGACAGGCTTAAGATACAGAAGGATCTGGACAGACTTGAACACTGGGCACTATCTAACAAAATGAAATTCAATGGTGATAAAAGCATCCAAGATGTAAATCCGTTCTTTTTGGTTAACGTGTTCATGTCGTATCCACCGTGGAACGAGTTATCATCATTGACACTCTCCCTGGAGCCTCAGGAAGTGGACAATCACCTAAATATGAGCCAGCAGTGTGCTGCAGCTGCCAAAAAGGCCAACACAGTGCTAGGCTGCATTAACAGAGGGATAGAATCAAGATCACGCGAAGTATTAATACGAGTTACAATGCCTTGGTAAGGCCACACTTGGAATACTGCATCCAGTTTTGGTCACCACTATGTAAAAAAGATGTTGAGACTTTAGAAAGAGTACAGAGAAGAGCAACAAAGATGATTAGGGGACTGGAGGCTAAAGCATATAAGGAACGGTTGCTGGAATTGGGTATGTCTAGTTTAATGAAGAGAAGGACAAGGGGGGACATGATAGCAGTGTTCCAATATCTCAGGGGCTGCCACAAAGAAGAGGGAGTCAGGCTATTCTCCAAAGCGCCTGGAGGCAGGACGAGAAGCAACAGATGGAAACTAATCAAGGAGAGAAGCAATCTAGAACTAAGGAGAAACTTCCTGACAGTTAGAATAATTAACCAGTGGAACAACCTGCCTCCAGAAGCGGTGAATGCTCCAACACTGGAAGTTTTTAAGAAGAGACTGGACAGCCATTTGTCCGAAATGGTATAGGGTTTCCTGCCTGAGCAGGGGGTTGGACTAGATGACCTTCAAGGTCCCTTCCAACTTTACTATTATTATTATTATTAGTGGTTATCTGGATTTTTGCAGTTCAGATGGGGTAGCTCTAGTGTTTGGGATGATTCAAAGGCTCCAAGTAATGAAGTGATGTAAGGACACATTGCACTTAAGATAGAGAAGTCATCTGGCAACCTGACAGAAAGTAAGTCAAGAACATGGAAGTTAACATACTAGATACATTAGAAAGCAAGTAATATCCCTCACTGTGTGTTTTTTTTAAAAACCTCTTTAATGAACTCTACTGTGGTACACATGATACAAATACCATCCATGAATGCGTGTTTATATGATTAGAAATATTTATTTCTCTGAAGTCTATTCTGCTACCAATGGAGACAGAAGTTCCTGGATTTTGTATTTTTTTTTGCTTTCTAGTGTGAAAATTGCTCTTGGATTAATTTATGTGAGCGTGATTTTCTTTTGCCAGTGACTAATCTGCAAATGAAGAAGCAAAGGTTACGGTGAGAGTTCTGCTCCCTGTATGCTTTGGTTCTGGTAGACAAAAGGCTACAGTGGCTTCCAGACAGAAATGAAGAATCAGCAAGGGATCATGTTGATTCCCCCCCCCATCCCTTAATGAAGTTGTAATTAATAGAAGGGAATATTTGTAGCTCAGAGTTGAAAGGTGGGGTCCTTGGAGCTTTCTGAGCCTGGTGGTTTGCTTCTGCAACCAAACTCAGAGTGCACCAAGGACACCCACAGATATTGTAATTGAAAGTATGACATTCTGATCTTGCCCTATGCTGTCTGGACTTTCCATCTCCTTAACTTGAGGGAATAGAAGAGGGTGCTAGACTTTCTCTGCCTACCATGCATTGGCTAATCTAGCAATAGCAATATTCCCCAATCTTAGCAACTTTAAGATGGGTGGGAATTCTGGGAGTTGAAGTCCACCCATCTTATAAGTGCTGAAGTTGAGAAATGCTAGGATAAAGGAACCAAACATGTGGCAATCGTGGCATGCCACTATCTGCAGTTTTAAGAAGTTTGGAAACAGTCAAGGTGTCAAGGTTCCGACTAATTAAACCAAGTAAATCAGAACTCCAAGGCTTGAAGTGACTTCCCCCAGGGATTCAATGTAACCAAATGCAACAGTTCTCCCTCCCCCACTATGCTAGTGATCACACTACCCAATGAAAGCAATTGGTAGGCTCCATGACACTTCTTCTTTCCACCTTTTAGCTCCTGTGGCAATGACCTTGGTTCCCATGGGATCATTCTGTGTTTAGTCTAACAATACTTTCGTTTCCCCCCCTTTCCCCCAAACAATGTGGCAACTTAGAATGACAAAGATGGCTTCAGCCAGGTTCATTTCAGAAGTTGACAGTCAGACTCCCCTAAAGAGAAAACAGTTTCTGAAATATAACAAGCATAGATATACATTAGTGTCTTGCTAGTCTCCTTTTCTATAGTCTGAAGATTCCCTGCTTTTGGGGATGTTTATCATGAAACTTCCAAATTAATCTCTCTACCTTTACATCTCTACTCTTCACCCATGTGACTTCTGACAAAGGATACCCCTTCCACTGAATTAGATACTGTAACTTTCCTTTATATAATCTAGAATTCATTTTATCTCATAATGGGTGTCACCTTCTACCATAATGGGACCTGAGGCAGTTCGAGGTACTGGCCTCATTGTTGATTCTATTACTGGTTTCAATAAACTGCAATGAAAAATTGGATGTATTTTCCCCAAGAGTCGTGGGAGCTTTAGCTTCACTGTGACAGGGTTTATAATTTTTACGATGGGGAAAGGACAAATAAATTTAAGACCAGGCTTTTTACATGGTAGTTTTAACCTTAGGTATTTGGTTGAGAGGTAGACTTTCTCTCCTATATGGAAGGGTTTCTGGGGGAATCGTCGCTTATCAGCTTGCTCCTTTTGAATCCTTGCAGCTTTGGCTAAGGCACGTTTGATGTTTATCCGAGCGCTCTGCAGTGAGTTTACCCATTCGGTCAGTGTTTATGAAGAGGGAGGCTCTTGAGGGTATTCAGGTATGGGAACGAACTCCCTGCCTGTAGCTATTTTAAAAGAAGTAAGTCCAGTACTGTTGTGCACAGTGTTGTTGTATACCACTTCAGCAAAAGGCAGGAGATCTGCCCAGTTAGTTTGCTGATAGTTAACATAGTATCTCAGGTATTGTTCCACCGTTGTGTTCACTTGTTCAGCAGCTCCATTTGTACTCAGATGAAAAGCTGAGCTGAGCCCCTGGGTGGATCCAATCAGCTTCATGAACTCCCTCCAGAATTCTGTGGTGAATTGGACACCTCAGTCTGATATAATTCTCCTGGGTGCTCCGTGGAGTTGGTAGATGTGTTTTAGAAATAGTTTCACACGTTTTTGGGCAGAAGGAAGACCAGGACAGGCTATAAAATGAACTCGCTTTGAGAAAAGGTCAACAACAGTCCAAATTATGGTATTGCTGCTACTTTCAAGGAGCTCTACGATGAAGTCCATTGCAATTTTCTCCCTGGGTCGGGATGGTTCCATTACCTGCTGTAACAGCCCAGGAAGTTTTCCTGGTCTTTTTTTCATGGTGGCACAGATTGCACAACTTTTGGCTTTCAATGTCCTCTTTCATTCCGGACCAGAATTGTCATCTTACTAAGTGTAAAGTCTTTAAAAATCCAAAGTGACCAGCCTGCTTGGCATCATGGCTTCGTTGCAAGGCTTGGACCCTGAGAGTGCTAGGAAGGTACAATTTGGAACCTTTCCATGCTAATTCATCTCTGTATGTCAACAATTGCCTGTTGTCTCTGAACCAGGGTCAGATTTCAGTTTGGTTCTAAGTTTCTGGGTTAGACTGCAGTCGGAGCTGATGGATTATTTTTTAGTTTGATGTCTAGTGGCTTGAAGTTTCCTCAAAGCACATGTTTATAATATTGGCATGGTCAAAAGTAAAACCAACTCTAAAATTCCCCCCAGGGATTCAATGTAACTAAATGTAACAGTTCCCTCCCCTCTATTATGCTAGTGATGATGCTACCCAATGAGAGCAATTGGCGGGCTCTGTGATACTTCTTCTTTCCACTTTCCAGTTCCTGGGGGAATGACCTTGGTTCCCACGGGATTGCTCCGTGTTTAATCTAACAATACTTTCATTTCCTCCCCTTCCCTCAAACTATGTGGCAACTTAGAACGACAAAGATTCAGCCAGGTTCATTTCAGAAGGTGACACAAGGGTATGAAGAGCATACATTTATTTTCTTTGATTTTTCAAATGAGAGGAAAAGGACAGAGGCACAAACCCGTGGGAACAGAACAATGCAGTCAATTTCTGCATGGCAGACAAGGACTGATTGAGTGGCACCCCTTTGTTCTCAGCTACTAAAGGGAAAAGACCCTTTAGGACTGATTGGCTACTGGTTCCCTGCATGCAAATTTGCCTCATTCTTGTAGCTTTCCAATTGCGCAAACAGTCTCAAAACAGTTGAGTGGGACATTGAATGGAATTGGAAGGCTTGGAGACAACAAGGCTGATGACAGGACATTTGTAAAGTTAGAAGATGGAGCAGCAAGTCCACATCACAGTTCATTGAAAACAAAATCAACCAGCCTTTATGGTGCAATGGTACCTGTTGGGCTTTGACTGTAATTATGAGAGGCTGCACAATCCACATATCCGTGTACAATGCCCATCAAGGCCTCCATAGAAACAATGAGGGGATCAGTGCATGTAGAATATCTGAATCAGTATTTACAGTAGACCATGAAAACAAGGATCTTCAAAGTCAGCTGCACAGAAAAAGGAAGAATCCAAGGGGCAAAAATAAACAGACTGCTTTCAGGTTTATCCTCTATCCATCTTGCATCCTATTCCCTCCTATTTCCACCCCCACTTGTGTCATTGTTGTCCTCCTCCTCCTCCTCCTCCTCCTCCTCCCCCCCCNGTCCTCCTCCTCCTCCTCCTCCTCCTCCTCCTCCTCCTCCTCCTCCTCCTCCTCCTCCTCCTCCCTATTGTCAGTGCTGACTCCTAGAGATTACCTGGGTAAGTCCCTGAAATTTTCTTGCCAAGGGTTTTTGGAAGTGGTTTGCATTGCCTTTTTCCTAGGGTGGGAGAGAGTGTCTGGCCCAGGGTCATCCAGCTAGGTTCATGCCTAATCTGGGACTAGAATTCATACTCTCCCATTTTCTAGCCTTAACCACTACACTAAACTGGCCCTCCTTGGCTCACATAGTAGCCTTTTTATTTCAGAGGGAAAGCTACTTCAGATCAGTGGACAGTTCAGATAAACTAATGCTCAGGTAAGAACTTGAGAACTCCCAGGGGAGAGATGAAAGATAAGATGCAGTGATATTAATCTGTCCTCTATGCCTTACTCTATTATCCTCATTATAACTATAATTGCCTTGTGGAGCTGTAATGTTAATGATGTATCTACACCCACCTTGCCCACTGAATTCTACATCCCTCTGGTAGGTAAAGTAATGAAGGCTGCAGTTTATTAGGTGAAGTTTGCAGAATGAGGAGTGGAGGTGAGACTGCTCAGCAAATTATGTTCCTGCTTGGCAAGGTAGGAGTGAATAGACTAGCAGACTCACTTTCTGCTTTCGGGTTGTGAAGGATAGTCCTTCTTCCCAGTCTTATTGCTACATCTCCATGGTTCCTTGGCTGACATTTCTTTTATGCTGATTCCAGCATCTTCATTAAACACCCCAAACCCATTAAGACAGATTATAGAAGGCCACTGGGACTCCCAATTTGGTTTTGTGTATTTTCTATTTAATACAGTACCCTAACTAATAGCTACTGCTTCACACATGGCTTGCTTTATTTAGGTGATTGCATCTGTGAAGGAAATTGCTTCACTACAACACCGCACATGGAAATAAAGGCTCAGCTTTCTGTTTTGCAAAGTGCGTAGGCAATAGCCCCAAACCCCATGGCCACTGCAACATAGATTATTCTGAAAACACATTCACATATGGCAATGCCTACACAGCTTCTTGCCATGGGCAGTGCTAGATATGTAGGAAATGAATTCATACAGAAACTGCCAAGTGCCTTTTGGGGGGCATTCATAATTTCCGCTTCTCCTTGATCTATACACAGAGAACATGCGATAGGAACGTATACCCTACTCCAGGGGTGTCAAACTGCCGGCCCGTGGGCCGGTTTCATCATACTGGAGCCGCGCCCACCCCATTGCCGGCAATGGCGAAAAAGCTCCGATACATCGCGCGACGTCACGTGACGTCGCGAGTTTGACATGCCTGCCCTACTCCATAAGTTAAAATTATCAAATAATCATGTTTAAGAGTTTGGGCTTCCTTGACCTTTAGCAGAAGACTACACTAGCTGTTCTTGCTACCAGATAATGTCTCCAACTATGTGATGATCCAACTATTTTTGTAGCCCTAAATCTCATGATCCTATTCCAGAGGATCCATGGTTTGAATCACTTTGTAAGGATCATAGAGACGATGAAGTTCTCTCCTGCCACTCTTCCCATCATTCAAGAGATTCCTTCATATTTGATCTTCCCAAAATCTAATAAACATCTGTCAGCCAGGGAAATACATAGATCATCAGCCCCAAACACTGATTCTGTGGAGAATCACGATTCTGCAAGAGCTGAATAAGTGCTCTGTGAAAAAGTTAATTGATTCCTCGGTCGCCTGGCAACTGATAATTTTGGGTGGGTGCCTGAATATAAAAGTCTTTCTCTGTACTAACATATCCATTCCAACAATATATTCAAAGCTCCAGAATACTCCGTGGTCAGATGAATTTTGAAAACACTTATTTATAAGGTTTACACATTTTCTCATAACTTCATATGTAAATTACATTTCTTAAGACCCTTCAACTCTGGGGGAGTGTGAAATGAGGAGGCCTTGTTTTAATTAGTGTGGTGGTGTGTTTTGCCTAAAAAAATATCCTGGGGTTGGAATAATTTTCCATCTCATGCCAGCCTACTTTATTTAGAAAAACTATTCAGTGCAAAAGTAATATTATTCCTCCAACTGCAGGCAGAAACCTGGCTTACACTGATAACGTAGAGGTGATCCTGAAGGTTCATTGATTGTGCAGCAGCACATCATTTATCCAAGTGTAACAATTATTTTCTAAATCAAGAACATTTAGAACAGCACGGCAAATTCATTTTCAGCAGAGGATACTCTGATGCCACTTCAACAGAGAAAAATAACTAGTTGCTATTGCACACTACTCCTTATAACCCAGAGAAATAAAGAAAACATAATTTGTGAAAAATTCAACCTTCAGCTATTATCTCCTATTATCTCATTAATATTAATGGCTAATAAACTATTAATCCCTAGTTATTAATCTTTATTTATTTTTATTAATTTTTTATGTCACCCATCTCCCCCACAAGGTGTCTCTGGGTGGCTTACAAGATTGTAAAACAAGTAAAAATAATAATTAAAATATTAAAATATTAAACTATATAGATTAAAATATTATTAAAAACTGTACTAAAACTGAAACTAAGAGAGCTAAGAGATGGACGGGATAGGGATGAGGTCTTTCTATCCCATCAATCACCTCCAGTGGCAAGGGCCCCTCTCAGGGCCCCCAGCCAATTGGCAAAGCCAGGTTTTTATACCCTTCCCGAAGCCAAAAGGGAAGGGGCCGTTCTCATCCCTGGAGGTAGAATGTTCTAGAAGGGTGGTGCCACAGTGGAGAAGGCTCTTCTCCTTGACTCCGCCTCCTTCATTTCCTTAGCAGGTGGGATCCATATCAGGCCTCTTCTGCTGGTGTGAATGGGACAAAATTGTCCCATTGGGGAAAGAGAGAATATTTCTTGGGTATCCCAAAGAAGGAATGAAAGCTGCAATACTTTATCTGTTAGGAATCTCAGAATTCTGAGATCTAATCACTATTATTAGCAATAAACTCTTTTTTCTCTAATAAAATGCAACTATCCCCACCTTCATAAGAAACAAAGGATAGAATTTTAAAAAAATAAGAAAATAACTTTTTAGCTTTTCATTTTTTTTAAAAAAACACTGTAAATGTATATATGTAATCCTAATCCTCATAATAAAAAAAATACTATATTTCACAAAATTGTGGCTGTGTTTGCACAACACTCTTAACTGGGATAGTTATAGCCTCAGAATCTAGGCTTATACAGCACATTGAACTTCCCAGATCATCTGACACCAAATAATGGGATAAGTGACTTACTTTGGCTCAAGCCAAGTTAGATCATCTGTGTTGTGTGAATTTGGCCATCTCCTTTAGAGAAATAATCTCCACATCTTTCTTTCCCCTGTGACAGTCCAATATTCTCCTAGAAGACCAGTCAATTCACCACAGTTATTTCTTCTTTGTGTGAGCCTGTGAGCCAGGCAATGGAGTTTCCCATTTCTCTTTCTATCCGTTGATTTGACTTGCATGGCCATCCAATTGGAAACACTTATGATGGGTTACACTGAAAACTCAGTAAAAGCCAACAGAATACAACAGGTATAAAAACTAAGCAGCATTTTGTGGAAGTATGTTTAAAAAACAGTTGCAGCCATTCTCACCAATCACTCTCAAGAGCATTGTCAAACATCTTAGCACGTGGCCTTTCTGAAAAAAAAAAAGGCTTTCAACACCTTTATACAGCAGAGAAGGAATGGGACCTTGGGGAAAATGAAATGTCCCCTACCAACTCCTTCCTTCTCAGATCTTTTTTGTCCTTTCGTCTAGGTCAGGGGTAGGCAACCTTGGCTCTTTTATGACTCATGGACTTCAACTCCCAGAAATCCTCAGCCAGGCATGCTGAGGGGAAAGGGAGAGGTTTCCAAGCTGAGCCATGCTGGCCCAGGAATTCTGGGAGTTGAAGTCCATGAGTCATAAAAGAGCCAAGGTTGCCTACCCCTAATCTAGGTTCTCCCTTTTACCCCATAGCCACTATGTTCTCTCCCTCCCAGTGGTACACCTAACATAGCATCCTTCTCACGATGGATCTCTGCTCCTTCCTATTCTCTCTCTTTCTTTTACTCTTCCTTCCATGTTTTACTCCTTTTTTTTTTTTTACATTTCCTGCATACAAGTAGATCATGCTCATACATTTAAAATATTGACTTACACAAATAACATGGTGCTAAGGGAAGCAACTGGCATGGCAGGCACTATGGAAATCCGCAGGGATGGCCTTGGTATCCATGGGTGCCATGCTGGAAATTCTTGTGCAACCTTTCACTGTGAGCAATTTATTTTATGGGAAAGAATTCAGCCTAAGTGTCATAATATGTAGTGTTCTAGATATCACCCCAAGGTTCATAATGGTATACACATAGTCCAGATTACATGTACACTGGAAATGAAGATTAGATAAGCTCCGGATGAGTTATAGTTAAGCACAAAGAAGGCAACAAGATGTGAACAATTTAGGGCCAAGAGAAGGAAGAATTGTGGCCCCGTGAAGGGGAAAAGACCATTTCCACATAGGACCTTTGTACTACTCCAGAACTATCTCTGAACTTGGGTTGGAAAGTGTGACCCTCAAACTCTCAGGCTTTGTAGTTTTTCTGATCCTCATAGACTAGTTTTACAAGCATCATTTAAGATTTGCCAAGTTGGCCCAATACACCCTCTTCTGTTTCAGCTGCCATACTCATTTATTTCTGGCTTAGCTGTGATGTCTCTGTAATTGCACTAAAGAAAATCTGTCTGAAATGTTGACGCTCTACTGAGGTGATGGGGGACCTTCTGCCTCTTTGGCAAGGACTTTTACCTTGCCTTGGGCTGAATCTAGTCTTGCTCACGCCTCTTTCATAGACATTGTGAGATGCTATTATTTCGTAGGTCTTTGAGGAGTAATGGAGAAAATAGACAAACACATACCATGTAAAGTTAAAAAAAATACAGATAGGAAGGGGGCACTAACTAAAGATGTGTTTTGCAATTTCTTATTGGTCAGCTGGAAAGAGCAGCGGAGGTCTTATTTTCAACATTTCAAAATCAGCAGCAGTGCAGATAGTTGCCTTCAAAAAGCTTTTCAAGGATTGTACACTGGAAACTAGGGCAGTGTGGAAGTGCCCTGTGACTTTAGTCAACTCAGTGTCTGCTTTATTTATAGTCCTCATTCACACAATGAATAAGCGTACAATATTCACAAAGACCATGTATTTAATTATATACTTTTTCTAACATTTAAAGAAACTAGACCATTTCAGTTACTTAACAATTCTTATAATCAGCTTATTACAGCTGAGGGGCAGTAGTTTAATGAATATAGAAAGACAACCATAAGGATGTGTATAAATTATGTTGTGGGAATGAAATGTTCTGAAGGATTTGGGACATTCTCTTCCTCCTCCAGACTATGCCAATTCAGATGTCCTGAGCTTATCCAGCAGTTTTTCAGAAATTAATCCACGGAACCAGAACTGGCATTCCAGATATGATCCAGTGTTAAAATAGGCTTATTTCATCTGAACAATTGGGGTTCAGAGAATTTAGTTCTTCAGATGAAGAAACCAACCCAGAACATCCAGATTGGATGGTCTGGAGGAGAAATGGAATATTCCAGAATTCTTGGAACATTCAATTTTGCACATACTTAAACAGACTCATTGTCAGGCCATCCCATTATGATCTTCTCTGATTGACAGTAAGTCTCCAGGTTAGGGTCAGGATCCAAAAAGATCTTGACAGACTTGAACAGTGGGCGCTATCCAATAACATGAAATTTAATGTAAAGAAAAGCAAGGTTTTACTCCTAGACAGGAAAAACCAGGGGTACAAGTATAGATTAGGCGAAACTTTACTCAAAAATAGTAACTGTGAGAGGGACCTTGGAGTCCCAGTTGACGATCACTTAAACATGAGCCAGTAGTGTGCGGCAGCAGCCAAAAAAGCTAATACAATCCTTGGTTGTATAAACAGAGGCTTAGAATCAAAATCATGTGAAGTATTAGTACCGCTTTATAAAGCCTTAGTAAGACCACACCTGGAACAGGGCATCCATTTTGGTCACCACATTATAAAAAAAATGTTGAGACTTTGGAAAAAGTGAAAGAAGCACAACTAAGAAGATTAAGGGCATGAGACAAAAACATATGAAGAATGGTTGCAGAAATTGGGTGTGGCCAGTCTAGAGAAAAGAAAGACAAGGGGTGACATGATAGCAGTATTCCATTATTTGAGGGGCTGCCACAAAGAAGCGGAGGTCAATTTATTTTCCAAAACACCAAAAGGAAAGACAAGAAACAATGGATGAAAACTCATCAAGGAGAGAAGCAACTTGGAATTAAGGAGAAACTTCCTAACAGTGAGGACAATTAACCAGTGGAACAGCTTGTGTTCGGAAGTTGTGGTGCTTCATTACTGAATGTTTTTTAAAAAAAAGATTGGACAGCCACCTGTCTGAAATAGTATAGGGTCTCCTGCTTGAGCAGGGGGTTGGACTAGAAGACCTCCAAGGTCCCTTCCAACTCTACTCTGATTGATTCTGATTGAGGCGCAAAGCCTTTCTCCTCACAGATTTTTTTTTAATCTTGAGATAACATCAGATTGAAAGTGGGATTCCCACACGCAATTCAGCTGCATTATCACAGCAAAACAAATATAACTTAACCGTGTTGTTAGTAACCATACTGCAGTTTATTAAATATAACACTCGGTAGGGGAAAGAAGGGATTGTCATTAAGACTACAGGATGTGTGCAGCAGAAATTTAACTCTTCTTTTTCCTCCATCATCACCACAGTCTTTTAGATGAAAATCTCTTCTGTGCAGACTATTAAATTGAAAACAAAACAGGCGGAAGGTTCACAAAGTAGATAAGGTATTGGCTCATTGATCCCGTAACTATAATTCCTTTTAATAATTAGGTAATCTAAGGAAATTAACAGAATTACCAGAAGATCAGATTTGGAAGGGACCTTGGAGGTCTTCTAATCCAAGTCCCTGCTCAAGCAAGAGACCTATACTGTTGTGTCCCGTGCCTGCAGAAGCAGGCTCGGGATGATGCAAGAGTCCTGGGCATTTGCAAAAGCTGCCCGGGACCAGACTGAGTGGCGCCGGCCTTGCGCGCAGGCGCAAGGCGGGAAAAGACTGTCTTGTTATTGGTTGGAATTGCCCGGGGATCTGAGGGTATATATAGAGGCCTGCGTGCCTCTGGGCTTGTTGTTGTTCGTAGATTGGAAGCAGAGAATAAAGACCTGTTAGAAATGTATCGTCTCAAGCACCATTATTCTCCGGACTTAACACTGGCGACGAAGGTGGGATTCAATCTAAACAGCTAGGGAAGCTTGAAGACTCACCCAAAGAAGTCCGGAAGAGGAACGACGGCGTTGAAGTCAGCGTTTATCCTGCCAGTACGAAATCACTGGAGGGTGCGTGCGGCTGAAGAAAACCTCAATCATGGCGAAAATTGGGCGTTTAGCGGAATTCGATGTCTCTCACCCCGATAAGTGGGAATCTTACGTTGCAAGAGTCTAGACTTACTTCCGCGTAAACCAGATAAGAGAGGAAGGCTTAAAGGCTGCCACAATGTTGTGCGTTTGTGGGCAAGACGCCTTTGAGATCGCCGAGAACCTAATCGCCCCGGCCTCGCTGGAAACGGTGTCATACTGCGATCTGAAGAAAGTTTTGAAGAAACACTTCCAGCCAAAGCAATCTGTCATTGCTTGGAGGCACACATTTGAACTGAGGGATCAGCGAGCTGGGGAATCAGCAAAAGAATACATTGCAGCTTTGAGAAGAGCAGCTAAACCGTGTGATTTAAAGGACTTAGAGGAAAGACTGCGTGATCGTTTTGTGTGCGGACTGAGGAACAGAGACTTACAGCAGAAGCTGTTCGCCAAGGAAGATGTCTCTTTCCAAGACACTCTGCAAGAGGTTACAGCAGAGGAAGCTGCAGGTGGGGCGGTCAAGAATCGGCGCCCCACTCGAAGCACTCCAGAGACTGCAACCATCTACAAGGAGGTGGACAAGCTTTATCAAGCAGCTGGGAGGAGGTTCAAAGATCGTCAGGACAAGGGCCCAGCTGAGCTTCGTTGCCTCGGATGCGGTGGTCGCCACAAGCGAGCGGAATGTCGGTTCCGTTCCACCATCTGCCGAGCGTGCGGAAAGAAAGGCCACATCGCTGCGATTTGCCTGGGTCGACAGAAGGGGTTTCTACAAGCCAACATGATTCACAACGCTACTTCGGCTTCCTTCCACCCTTCTTCCAAAGGTGGCGTCCATGATGGGCGCAGCATTATTTTATCTAGGGGGGAGGGGTGTTGTGTCGCGTGCCTGCAGAAGCAGGCTCGGGATGATGCAAGAGTCCCGGGCATTTGCAAAAGCTGCCCGGGACCAGACTGAGCGGCGCCGGCCTTGCGCGCAGGTGCAAGGCGGGAAAAGACTGCCTTGTTATTGGTTGGAATTGCCCGGGGATCTGAGGGTATATATAGAGGCCTGCGTGCCTCTGGGCTTGTTGTTGTTCGTAGATTGGAAGCAGAGAATAAAGACCTGTTAGAAATGTATCGTCTCAAGCACCATTATTCTCCGGACTTAATATATACCATTTCAGGCAAATGGCTGTCCAATCTCTTAAAAACCTCTAGTGATGGAGCACCCACAACTTCTGAAGGCAAGCTGTTCCACTGATTAATTGTTCTAGCTGTCAGGAAAGTTCTCCTTATTTCTAGGTTGCTTCTGTCTTTGGTTAGTTTCCATCCGTTGCCTCTTGTCCTGCCTTTAGGGGCTTTGGAGAATAGCTTGACTCCCTCTTCTTTGTGGCAGCCCCTGAGATATTGGAACACTGCTCTCATGTCACCCCTCGTCCTTCTCTTCATTAGACTAGACATTCCCAATTCCAGCAACCATTTCTTATATGTTTTAGCCTCAGCCCCCTAATCATCTTGCTTGGGGTGAAAAGCAAGTTGTGGGAGGCCTTCTGTGGTATTATAGTTCTCTACACCTATTCATTTTAATGGAATTGTGAGCAGGATTCTTTTATTATATCAATATTTTAAGCCCTTTCTATCTTTTGTATATGTGTACTGAAACTCTCACCAATTTGTTTCTACTTGCTGAGCTTCCAGCAATCACTGATGTCCTCATTTTGCCTCTTTGCTTTTTCCTTTTTCTAAGAACTCACCTGACTTTTATTTTTGCCTTCCAATTTGGTACCTAGCCATTGGATCTATCCACTGAAGTACCATCCTATTAGAAAACACCGCAGAAACACCTACTTTCAGACGGAGTCCGCTCAACCTTCATTCTTCACTGGCTTAGTTGAAGAGTGGCAGGAAGGAGCTTCCATGTATGTTTCCTTAATTCTGCACTCAGGACCATAGACGTTCCCAACATACCTATCCATAGGTTTTGTAATCTTATAAGGCACAATGGCCACATTTCTGGCAGGATGCAGAGTTTCCATATCAAATCTCAGTCGCTCTCCCTATATTATTACCATTGTCTTATAATATCTCTCTCTCTCTCTCCCTCTCCCTCTCTCTCTCCCTCTCCCTCTCCCTCTCCCTCTCTCCCTGTCTATAGGTGTGTCTGTGGGTGTGTGTCTGTGTGTCTGTGTGTACTGGGTGGGGAGAATCACTTTCTCCATCTGGATTTTTTCAGGTTCAGCAATGAAGGAAAGGGAGAGAGAATTTTTAGAGCACAACCCTGGAATTCAGTAATTTGCCTGCCTCCAATGGCTCCACAATCATAAATGAAGACTATATAATTGGACAGTTGCCATGTTGTGGACAACTGCCAGCATAATAAATCCTGCAGATTTCTGCTTGCTGTAAGCAAGGGATAAAACAAACACAGAGACATTCACAATATGTAAATATATACACAATTGCATATGCAAGGGTTTTTTTTTCTCATTAGGATAAGCAATTTAGCTAAGAGTTGGAGAGATGGGATCTAAATGAACATATGTCTGTTTGTCTTTCCCTGCTCTGATAAAAAATACCTCCCTCCATTACTGCTTTAAAATACTTAATTTTTAAAAAGTGAGATCCCACTTTAAGCATCCCGCACCATGGACACATCCAAACAACCAGCCTTTCTGTCTCCCAGTCTTTCTGAATTTTGCTTAGAAAGTGCTGCTGATGGATCTGTACTATTATAATTACATTCTATCTATTTAGACATTGGGATTCTATGAGCGGGGGATACTCTGCAACAATACCAGGTCCACAGAGCTTTAGAGCAGTGGTTCTCAACCTGTGGGTCGGGACCCCATTTGGGGTCGATCGACCATTTTACGGGGGTCGCCAAGCAAGGCTGTCCGCCATTTTTTTGTCCGCCATTTTTTTTGTCCGCCATTTTTTTCCCCTTTTCCGGCGAGTGCCTTACCTCCCTTGGGCTGGGCCAGCTGGTGGTCGGCCTGCTCCGTCTCTGCCACTTGCCAGATACGCCTCGGCCGGCGTAGGGGGCGCAACCACGCATGTGCAGCGCTCCCAGGCAGGGAAAGTCCTCAACTTACAACCGGTTGGGTAGTCCTCGACTTACGACCGGTTGGGTAGTCCTTGACTTACGACCGGTTTAGTCCTCGACTTACGACCGGTTGGGGTCGCGGCATTAAAAAGGTTGAGAACCACTGCTTTAGAGAATACCAACAAATAAGTGCTTGCATTTTCCAGCTCAGAGTTCAGTGCAGAGAACTGTCTGCCCATCAGACCTTGCTTGTGGGCCAATAACTGAGTGCCTCATCCTGATATCTCAGGTTTGTGAGCCTACTTATAAATACCTTTTCCCAGTGATGGGATTCAAATATCGAACAACCAGTTCTCTATGTGGAGGCCGCTTCCGGAAGTCCATTCTGGGCCTGGGCAACAAAAAATTGGGTACCGGTTCTGCCGAATTGGTATAAACTGGCGGAGGCCCACCACTGCTGTTTCCCCCTCTTCATCCAAATAATATAAGATAAAATATTTAATAATTAATAATTTAAAATACAATTTAATATTGTCTCTTGTTTCTGGGTTTTTCCTTGGTTGCAAACCTTTGTTGCCTTCCAGATACCTAATGCTCGCTGTTGTCATTCCTGTCAGCACAGATGGAGCCCCAGGAACAGTGAGGTGAGGTGAGCCAAGAATACCTCCAGCGAGAGAAGCAAATCCATCACTAACAAGTCAAAATTATTTGCAGCTATGTACATATGCACTTCTGTGTCATGCAACATAATTCCACAGTCCCTCAAAGATAATTTGAAGCCAATTGTCTGAACATCTGGTCTTTGACTAAGTTAGAAGTGCTGAGAACAAGCACAGGACAATGTAGGCCCCAAGGCATCCCCTCAAGCTGACACGAAAATACAAAAAGTGACACTCAATCACTATTTCCAACTGCTGCAGTTCCTACAATATTAGTAACAAAAGACTTCCCATTCCCATGCAGCATAAAAAGGGGAGGCTAATGCCACTCCCTCCTTGCTTTTAGTACATGTTAACTCCATTTGCAAACATTCTGAGTGGTTACTATGAGGGGAACCTATCCAGCTGCAAATATACTTCTCCTTCTGTTTAAAAGGAGAACAAACAGCAAACAGAAGGAGAACGTGTCGTCATTTTTGCAGCCAGGTGATTTTTCACAATACTTCTAAATGCAGATGTTTGTTGCTGCAGCAGCAGAAGTGGGGGAATGTTGCCAGAATTGATCCAGGCCTTCTGACACTTTGCAGAGCCTTGCAATTTTTCTCTTCTGCAGCAGGGAACCAGCCAACTTGATGCTTTTAAAATTGTTGTTGAAAAACTGCCAGAAATACATTACAAAACAAAACTCTTGGGAGACTGAGGGTAAGAGAACAGACTAATGGTTACACTGATTTCAGGTCAAGATGATGGAGTGAGGCAAAAGTTTCTGCTAGTGGGGTTTCTGCCTCCAAACTTCTTATTTGAAAAAAATAGCAAAAGAAGATACCAGCGTAAGCATGAATAAACCACATTTAGGTGATACATTAAGACAGAAACCATAACCATAACCATATTATAGTTGTGTAGTCCTTGACACTCTCTGAGCATGTTTGCTCATCATTATCCAACTAGGTAACATCTTCAGTGTTAGTGTGAAGTTTCTTCCTATTTATATACTGTAGTTTGCCAGTGCTGGTGGGATGTAGTTTTTTCCTTGGTAGTTTCTTGATTAGGGTATTATTTTCTGCTTGTTTAGAATTAATTTAGTATTAGTATTAATTTCTACTTATCTGGGCGTTGGTTTCTGTGAGAATGTGTTCTAGTCTTTTTGTTTCCTTATGTTTTTTATGTCTCTTTTGAAAGGTCCATAAAAGTGATTTATTTCTATGTCTCTATTGATGGCTGACTTGTCTGAATGCCAACCTTCCAGGAATTGCCTAGTGTTTTTGGATTTAATTTGGTTTAGGGATGATATATTACGATTTAATGAATGTAGTATTCAGGCCAAAAAGCCAGTAAAGTTGCTTGACCAAAGGATAGTACATTTTCACAAAAAATAAAATAAAATACAGTAGGTCCTCAGATTTTACTGTTAGCCTGTTCAGCTTTGCTCTTGATCTGAGATTTTAACAGGAATTTATTATTTACTCTGCGCCCTACTGGGTAGAGCAATATTTCTCAACCTTGGCAACTTTAAGATGTGTAATAATAATAATAATAATAATAATAATAATAATAATAATAATAATAATAATAATGATAAAGTTGGAAGGGACCTTGGAGGTCATCTAGTCCAACCCCCTGCTCAGGCAGGAAACCCTATACCATTTCGGACAAATGGCTGTCCAGTTTCTTTTTAAAAACTTCCAGTGTTGGCGCATTCACCGCTTCTGGAGGCAGGTTGTTCCACTGATTAATTGTTCTAACTGTCAGGAAGTTTCTCCTTAGTTCTAGGTTGCTTCTCTCTTTGGTTAGTTTCCACCCGTTGCTTCTTGTCCTGCCTTCAGGCGCTTTGGAGAATAGCTTGACTCCCTCTTCTTTGTGGCAGCCCCTGAGATATTGGAACACTGCTATCATGTCCCCCCTCGTCCTTCTCTTCGTTAAACTAGACA